>NC_090242.1:19672281-19972281 GCF_024489055.1 Chanodichthys erythropterus | reverse complement strand
TATTCTAAATAGTAAAATCACAAAATGTAGTTGCGGCATCTACCATCCGGCTCAAACCTTGACCCCCTTAGATTGAAATACTGTAGTCACTAAATGGATGCTTTTGCATAGCCTTTAAAAGAGATGTAATTGGGAACAATGAAACACCAATTTTTTTTTGAGACTGCAAACATTGACCAGGCCAGTGGTTCCTAAACACCCAACAAAAGTAATAATATCAATGTGTGCATATGCAGCAAAGGATCCAGGAGTCTGAGTGTTTGTATGTGTGCATGACCCTTTGTAATGAGTTGTATCAAGGACAACCTGTTCGGAGACTGCGTAGTATGGCGTGTTTTGTCATTTAGCTCTGGTTCTTTTAATTAGTCTGAGTATGTTACGCTTGAGAGCTTCCAATTATGGATTGACATCTTGTCCGCACAGAGTATGAGAGATGGGAAGTTCATCAGTCAGAAAACAGAACTCAGATAATTTGGATTCATCCCACATTCTGAAAGAACCGAATGATTTCATGTTTCATGACTGGAAGGAGAGCGATGGACCTTAATGGTGAAAAATAATAGGAAACATATGGCAAGGAAGTTAATCAAGTTAAATCAAACAAAGTGCTGCGTAGGAACCAGAGTGCTAGCGTGACTCTCACGAGTATGTAGACATTAGCATGCTTTGTGCATGTGTGCTTAGCACTTACACGGATCCCATGTGATTGCATTTTTGAACACTTAATTATATTGGCTTATGCAGAGCATGAATTAGTGGCTATAATGACTGCTCTGATTCATCACTGTAGCATAATGAAAATGATTCCTCATTTGGCAGTGTTTTCGGTTATTGTGTTTTCCAGGGTCACATATGCTACTATGCCTATGAGGCAGCATATGTTTGTTGAATGGCTTCAGTTTTTGTATTAATCAATAAGGGAGTAGAGAGTAGTTCATGTACCTGTACATAAACACTAACGGACTCCATTCTCCAAAAGTTTCATGATTTCTTTAGGTAGTTTAGCCACCATTCATTAATCTCAATTTTTTGAGCAGAACTCTCCTAAACCCAGCTAAATCTAGCACATATATGATTATTTGTACTTCAAAGTTGAGCCTGGCACACATGATACTGCTTGGTGAGAAGGCTTTGTGAGCCGCCCATCTACCCAGGCTTATTTCAGGTAATTCAGTGTGAAGTACTGCCGTCTTGGGCATCCATTTCACTCTGTGCTTCCTATTCCACTACATGTCTGCTGCGGTGATAACGTAGCTACTAAGTGAGTGGGTAAGTCTGATGATATCTGGCTAATGGATTTAAATGATGTTCCCAGCTGGATGTCTGACCCAAGGGCAGCCATTTTCCTCAGCTTCCATCCGGTCCAACAGCTTCACATTCTTCTTAAACCCCTTGCGTTCCTGCGGAAGCAACACCTAGCAAATCAACTTGCAGAGTGCAATGAATATTACATCACTCCCTCAAGGTTCATGAGATTGTGGGTCACAGACAGTCGAGGTTGTCTGTTTTTTTCTGCCACTTGTTTGTGGTATTTTGCATTAGATGCTGCTCATCCATAATTTCAAGCAGGGCCTATTCAAGGCATAGGCCAACTACGCAGTTACCAAGGGCGCCATTAGTTGGAGTTATGTTAAAGCCCCTGCAAACACGATAACATAATGACACTGCATTTTAGCAAATTTCACCATATGCTAAGTACATTTAAACAGCTGAATATTAGCATAAGAAAGATCGAATATAAAGATATAAGACGACAGCAATTATAAATCCAGATATTTAGTATATATTGAAATATTTTGTGTATATTGTCCAGAAAACATGAAAGTGTTCCATTCACATGTGAAAATAAAAACTAAAGGTCAGTAATTTACCAACATCTATCACATTATGTAATATTTTAAATAGTTATATCATTATCCTAATCAAATGCATTAATCTTAGATGTAGTATATCCCGTAAATTGAATTTAACTTATTTAAATTTAAGTAAAGAATTTAAGTTTAAAACTTAAAAAAAAATTATGAAAGGGTTAGTTCACCCAAAAAAGAAAATTAATTCATTAATTACTCACCTTCATGTGATGTCTTTCTGCACCCCTAAGACATAAGTGACCAGTAAGATCATCTTCAGATCACAAATTAAGATATTTTTGATCAAATCCGATGGCTCAGTAATGTTGCATTGCCAGCAATAACACTCCCTTTTTCAATGCCCAGAAAGCTACTAAAAACATATTTAAAACAGTTCATGTGACTACAGTGGTTCAACTTTACTATTATAAAGTGACAAGAGTACTTTTTGTGTGCCAGAAATAACAAAATAGCAAATTTATTCCACAATATAGTGATGGGTGATTTCAAAACAGTGCTTCATGAAGCTTCGAAGCTTAATGAATCATTTGTTTCAAATCAGTAGTTCGAAGCATGAATCAAACTGCCAAAGTTACATGAACTATTGAAGTTTCAAAACAATTATGATGTAACAAAGCCTCGTTTACTGAAATCATGTGATTTTGGCGCTCCGAAACACTGACTTGTGAAAATAGTACCAAAGTGAATAAAAAAAAAACTGGGTTTACTAAATTCATATTTGTGTAAGGGAAAGGTTTTACTAAATTCATATTTGTGTAAGGAAAAGGCAAAAATATTTTTTGTAGTTTAATTTTAAAGTTTAATTTACTGTACTTAGTATGTAAAAGAATACTACTAAACCATGTACGAATACGTTTTTTTTTTAGTAGCACGTAGCAAGTGGTCTAGAAAGTTCACTGGAAAATCAGTTTGTGTTTACATTTAAATACTGTGAACTCAAAATCTGCAAAACTTTCATTGCTAACTAATGGACAACTACTTGCACAAGTACTTGCACAAGTACTTCCATGTTCTACTTATTACGGCTCGAGCGTTTCCGGTCAGCGTTCAGCTTACTTAAATACAGAGAGCTTCTCATGAAAACGCAGATTATTACTACGTTTTAGGGCTGCCAAATGTTTTTTAAACAATTAATCATATTCTCTGCATTAACATTAATTATCTTCAACCTGCTGAAATGTTTATTAATATATTTCACTTCCAAATGTGCATTCTGAATAATAAATAAATATATTTCCCCACTAACCTACCGCCTTCAAGTGCTTGTCTTCTCATTAGCAGCTGTTTTTCTCTTAGTCAACATATTTCATACCTGTTAAATGTACATTTAAATTAAATTAAATGAGCAGAAGAGCATACAAGACATGCACAAACAAACCAAGCTGACGATTAAACAGCAGTAACCTTTCATATAATAGTTATAATTAATCAAATTATGAAGTACTGGATACTGTGGGGAAAGAATCGCGGCTTATTTTGGATTAAAACTTAAAGTTCCATTGAGTTTGGAAAGGTCTGTACACAGTAATCATCAGAATATCTCTTCTTCTGTCTCTGAATATGTCTGGAAGTTAAAATCATCTCGAGGACTCTCATTTTAAGAGGCGTTTAGTTAGCTATATGATAACATTGATAACAACATTGAAAATAGATACAACCGGAAACAACTGAGCCATAATATATCAAACCGGATGTGCGTCACGAGGCTCATTGCAAGTAGTCCATTACACTGAACCACTGCATGTTAGTGTTGGTACTATGACAACCAATATGGATGTGCAACTGCAGTGTGAAAGAAATGAAATCATTCATATACAAAAGTTGATGAATAATTTCAATGTTTATTAAGAGTCAACTAACTTTTTACAAATTATATACATTTAAAGCAGCCCTGATTTCAAGGATCCTATACATGAAAAGTTATTGGTGATTTAGGTGGTTTATTGAGAATCTATTGGTTGATATTGGATATTTAATTGTGCATGGTCATTTTGACGATTTTTACATTTAGATTACCTTTGCCATCTTCTAATGATAACTTAAAGATCTTTAAAACACTAGTAATTTAAAAACACTTTCAAATATAATCTTTAGCAAATCTCAAAATTAATATTCATTTCTCATGTTATAATGTGATGCCTAAGTTCACTTTTAGTTTTTTCTTTTTAATTTTGTACTATATTTTATGTAAATCAATGAAAAAGATTATGATGTCATGTTATGACAGATATGGCAGTTAATTTAATTTCAGCATTGTTCATTTGTTGGATCATCACTAGTTGGAACCTTCTGTACAATAAAAAGCAAACCAAAATTCATCTCTTAACCACTTTGTATCTTACTGTGCAACTTTTTTTTAAGGTCTATACCACGATTAGATCATTTATCAGCCTCCTCAGTGGTTGCTGAATGGAGTTTTTTGAAAACTTGCAGACACTGCACATTTAAATTACCCAACAATATTCTTGTTTAATTTGTTTTTTTATTCTAAAAGAAACTTACACACTTAGATTCCCATCACTTTTAGCTTTTTTGTGGTGCAAGTATATAAATTTTGTATGTCCTAACTTTCCTACAGAATAGTTTAACACTATAAAGTAGAGGTTTGTGAACTGTCTGCACTTGTCTACTTGAGGAGTTTTCTGTTGTTCTTGTGATGTTTGTTGAGAATTGCTTTTCTGAATTACAATAAGATGACATCTTAAGGTCCTAAAGACAATGCTATGGTACTTGTCATCTATTATTGACAAACCCAGTGTGCACCCACTTATATGCTCTTGCTTCCACACACACATCAGTACACCTATACAGCAACGAGCTATGGGTCATTTTGTCCCTCTCACTTAATTATGGTTCCCTTCCATAGGGAACTCAACTGACGCAGCATCTCATTCCCTTCTAAGGAAACCAGGGTTACATGCATAATGACACATTCCCTTTTATACAAAAATCAACGCTGCATCGGTTGCTGGTGCAGCATCTCGTTTACTTCGCCAGGATTACATACGTAACCCAAGATGTTTTCAATAAAGCACTCAAATACTATTTCTTCATGTTCTAATCAGTCTTTAAATGCAGGTAAAAAAAATCAGCCCAGTCATGATCGTAACAAGAGATGAAAAAGAAGATTTGTTCATTTTAAACATTAATTTGCTTAAAAGATTTATTCTCTTAACAGATTGATTCATTTAAATGACATGGGCTGCATTTCCCAGAAGCATTGCAAGCCTAAGTTAAGACCATTTGTGTCAATGGTTTCTACATTCTACTGTACCTAGGCCTACAATGCTTTTACGCTCTCAAAAGCTCTGTTCACTTTTTTGTTTTTTACTTGATAGATTTGTTCATTTAAGAGTTTTGAAGTTGATTGTAAAGACAACGGTGTCAATGGTTCTTTCCTATGATATACTGTGCCTAGGCTTTGGATGCTTTCGGGAAACACAGCCCTGTTCACTTAGAAGATTTGTTCACTTAAAAGACCTGTTCAATTAAAATATCTTTTTACTTAAAGGGATAGTTCACCCAAAAATGAAAATTTGATGTTTATCTGCTTACCCCCAGTGCATCCAAGATGTAGGTGACTTTTTTTCTTCAGTCGAACGCAAAATTATGATTTTTAACTGCAACCGCTGCCGTCTGTCAGTCAAATAATAGCAGTAGATGGGAACTTCAACTATAACAGTAAATAAAACTTGCTTAGACAAATCAAAGTTAAACCCTGCAGCTCGTGACGACACATTAATGTCCTAAGACATGAAACGATCGGTTTGTGCGAGAAACCGAACATTATTAGTGTATTGGTGTATTAGAGGTAAATAATTATATAAATACTGTTCGGTTTCTCACACAAACCGATCGTTTCGTGTCTTAGGACATCAATGTGCCGTCACGAGCTGCAGGGTTTAATTTGGATTTGTCTATGGAATTTTTTTCGACTCTTATTGTTCAAGTTCCCAATCACTGCTATTATTTGACTGACAGACGGCAGCGGTTGCAGTTAAAAATCATAATTTGCGTTCGACTGAAGAAAAAAAGTCCTCTACATCTTGGATGCACTGGGGGTAAGCAGATAAACATCAAATTTTCATTTTTGGGTGAACTATCCCTTTAAGTGGTTTGTTTACTTAAAGGATTCATTCATTTAAAAGATATGAGTTGCATTTCCCAGAAGCACTGCAAGCCTAAGTTATGACCATTTGTGTCAATGGTTTCTACAATCTACCGTACCTAGTCCTACAATGCTTTTGGGAAACAGCCCTGTTCACTTTTTTGTTTTTTACTTTATAGATTTGTTCATTGAAGAGTTTTGTTTAAAAACAATGATTCTTTTATGACCAAAAGCAGGGATTATTTTTGCATACCGGCAACTCACATCAACTGATGTTACTCTCTTCTGTTTGCTTGTAACCACTTCTTTACACTTGCAACTACTTTTGTATAGATCTATCTTTTGGAAAGATCTCAATTACCTGCAATTGCAGAGTTCTTGAATATCTTTATAAGAGTTGATGCTACAAACCTTGTAAGCCTTAGCAACTGATTCACTTTTTTCTTTTTTTTTTTGTAGCTGCCTTTAAAAGCAGCTTTAGCAGCTTTAATAAATGCACCACGGTTTCCCTCCGCACACAAATATAGGATTCATATTAACTATTTTCTATAGTCTTTGCTGATACTTTCCTTTCTCTCTCATTCATCTCTCTTTTGTTCTGACCATGTGAACTCTGTCTTTAGACCATAAACTACTTTAGTGAGCATGATGCAGGTCAGCGCCCCCATGCCAGCACTGTGATTGAGTTTCATGCTTAGTCTGTTGGGGGTCCTGAGTACCCAGCGTTGCCTTTGAGAGGGAAAGGAGTGGAAGAGGCGGCTGGCAAATCCTCCAGCAGGAGGGCGAGGGCTCGCCTTCGGCGCGGCTCTTTCACTCAGCCTCTTCTACAACCTGTGAAATGAAATTCCACCACAGCTTTACTCAAAGCTGACGCGCCAACTGCCATTACTTCCCCGGCTTTGACTTTTATTTCCCCGAGCCGTGAGGTGCCAACCACAGCGGCTTTGTAGTCAAATTGATTCTATTCGTTTGATGTATCATTGTTGTCAGTGCTAAGCAGATCACCACTGTGCATGAATATATCCACCCTAGAGTCTCCACAATGAAAGCCATTTCCATTTTCTACCCTTTTTTCCTTCTCTTTTTCTTTCTCACGCTATTTTTACATGGTTGTGTAAAATGAGGGAGGCTCACGGTCTCTTTGAAGAGCTTCTGTTTCAGGAAATTCAGTTGAAGAACCTTGTTTTGAAAGATTGGGATTTCACCTACTCCACTTTAAATATTAATTCTCCACCTCCTGTAGCCCAGCCCTTTGTCATCAGACCTATACATTCTGGCAGAATTTTACTCCCTCTGATGGTTACGTGTGAGTCTATCTCGACGAATAGAGTTCCTCTAGCTTTCTCTGCATTTTAATATGTTTTGACATAACAATCCATTCATCCTAGCGATGAGCAATTGAGAACCTGTCGAGACTTCACAGAGAAACTGTCACTGAGGTGTTCCACTTTACATTCCTGTTTTCACAAAGTACTCTTTATGGTTTGAAAATATATATTCAGGCTTCATTTTTCGCTCTCTATGTCTGAGATGATTTTCATATTTGCTGCCCTTATAACCTCTACTGCATAGCGTAAGATTGACGAGGTAAGCTTTCGAGAGCAGAAAACTCAGTCAGTATAGTCTATAAACGGGTAGAATGCACTCTAAACTAAGTCATACACTCAAAATTCCACCGTAAGTTCTGCAGTTTCCGCAGGAACGCCTGTCATTCATAAAATTCCCCGCCCCTTATGTTTTTTCTTGAACATTTGGGCTACATCTGCTACCAGTATGCTTGGTTTAACACATCTCAACATTTTTAAATCCACTTAGCAAATTATCCCACAAAATCAGCTGCAAAAATACAGAGGAATTCCCAGATTCCATCTGCAAACAAAAAGATTTTAATCAATCAGCATTAGCTTCTGATGATGTGGAAAGGTTTCCGCCTTGGTGAAGAGATACTGCACTTCGCCCTCTACTGGACAGATCTTGACCCTACATTTGAGTCGTAATGGCAGTGTTAATCGTGTGCTGGTTTGATTCACTTGGCGTTGAATGAGAAAACTGACAATGACCCATTACAGTTTTTGAGCTAACAGGGCTCTTCAGAGCATTCATTGAGGTCATGGAAACCAGTGTTTGCAAAGGGGATACATTTATTTTTAAGTGCAACAAAGCTGTCAGCTGTGTTTCTCACAAAATGCCTCTTTGACATCAAAGCCTTTTAGCTGCCCGTCTTCATTTACCAGCACCACATTAGCACAAAAAAAAAAATGCCACTTACTTTAAGTAGCCTTTTTGTGTGACCATGACAAGTGCTTAACCAAGTGCCTGCTGGTAAGCGTCATTTATGGCATTGCAAGTCCTTTTGTTTTTGCTGTAGTTGTTGAGACCTTTATTGAGGGTCAGTCATTAATATTTATCTGTAGTTGTAAAAGAAATAGTCCTCCCAAGAATGAATATAGGTATCATTTATTTATCACAGTAATAGCAATATTTTCTATGTTCCTCACACAAAGCTAATGCCTGACTTCAAAAGATTTTGAATATAGTGCATATATAAGTTATGTGGAGGCATTTTTGTCATTTACACTGTCATTGTAAGCAAAACAACATGAAAATCCTTTCTGACAGCTCATTTTGTGGTCTACAGAAGAAAAAAGTCCTGATGATTCCTTTAAGGATTTATAACAAGACTTTTAAGTCTTTTACAAAAGCCTTTTCTAGTCTTGAGTTCAGTTTTCTGCTCCTTACAGATGTCTCTTTAAGGAATCTAGAAATCAAATTAACTTACACCATGTGTGATCTGGTAGAAACTGGCAGTGTGCGGTCGCTTTTATTATGTAAAGTCACAGATTAGAACGTGTGAAAACTGATATGATCATCCAGATTTGCTTATTAAAGATATCCTGCCGTCTCTGTTTCCATGACATTGAAATCAGAGAATCCAGTGCTTTTTGGAATGAATCTTATTAGAACTGCTGGTAACAGGAGGAAGATGTTTTGTTTTCTTGAAGCTTCAGCTGAGGGAGACTGTATTTATGATATTTTTTTGTTAATGAAAAAAGGATAACCTCTAAAAGAGATATTCTCATATTCAGACACATCAAGTCAGAATTGCAAAGACCAATCAAAACTAATAAGTAATATGTTTATTATGTTTTTGAAATAAGTCTTCTATGATTACCATTTATTTAATACATACAGTAAAAATGTGATATTGTGAAATATTATAATTTAAAAATATCTGTTTAGTATTTTGAAATGTGATTTATTCCTGTGATGGCAAAGCTATCTTCAGTGTCACATGATCATTCAGAAATCACTCTATTATGCTGATATGCTGGTGCACAAGGAACATTTTTTTTTAATAAAACCAATGTTCAAAATGGTTGTGCTGCTTAATATTTTTGTACAAACAGTGATTTTTCAGGATTCTTTGATGAATAAAAGTCCAAAAGAACAGCATATATTTGAAGTAACTTTTGCAACATTATAAACATTTTTACTGTCACTTTTGATTCACATTCTATACATTTACTACATTGAAATCATAACCACAGTTGGCCTGTCTGCTTCTATAAAAAGTTGCATTCATCTTACCTGTTTTGATTTGCAGAAGATTGGCTGTTGGTTGGTCAGAAATTCTGGCATTCAAATCTAATGTGTGCGATATGTCAAACTTCACACTCCAGGACAAAAAACCTCTCATGGGAACTGTTTAAAGGTAGCCCAATTCCATGGGGAAAGCTGCAACCTTGTTAACTCTGAACAATGTGTTAGAGAAAAAGTCTTTCTTTCTGAAATTTGTGTGTAATGTCAACCAAAGAGCATAAATTATAATTTTTTTCCCCTAAAATAATGAAATGACAGCATTGAGAATTGCACGGTGACCTTAATTTTTACATGGATTTGTGAGTTATTTGAAGAGGGACCTTGTATCGTATCATACTGTTCTGGTTCTGGGAAAAAAAAATATTCTGAGAAAAAGAATATAGTTTATTTTTTTGTTCCTGTCATGCTACCAGGTGCGAATTCAATTGCAGTTCCATATTCCACATTTGTATTTTGATATTAGGAATTTTTCATATGCCTTTTTGTTTTAACTAAGTACTGTGAGGCCGGAGCAGCCAGGCTGATCAAACCCAGGCCTGGGCAAATCAAATGGCTTTGGTTTTATTCATTGTTTTTCAGCTTTGTTTGCATTGCAATCAGTGGAGACAATGTTATGCTCTGCTTTGGAAATCTTTTCTGAAAATGCTGTGGCACCGGACCAAAAGTAAATTGCTTTTTTGCTGTCTTTTTTCCCCCGGTTGCTGCTGGGATGTGTTTTTGTTGAACTAAAATAATGAGAGTAAACCACCACACTCTCACTCCCACATACGTTGCATCCTACACCCTACACACACCAGGTGTACAAAAACAAAAGGGTCGATAAATGGTGGCTTGACTGCCCCTTCATCCGTTGGCAGCATACACAGGCCAGTAATCACATAACAACAAATAAACACAAGACAACCATGAGTTTTAAATGCATATGCTTTTAGCTTGCATTTAAACATTTTGATATTACTCTTCACCGTTTCTGTTTTCTGTGTTAGGGTGGAGGCCGGTTTCCAGAAGGTTTTACAGGTGGATCTGGAGGTCAACGGGTTGTTGGATCCTCTAGGAAGTCGCTCAGTGACATGGCAGATTGAGTACCCCATCTCCCGGACCCTCTCAGATGAGATCCAAACCCTCATCCGTCTGGCACCACATGACCTTGGTGGCATCGTGCCATTGGCTATGGTGAGTTTAATCTTGATCAACTTGTGTCTTTCTTTCTAAACAATTCCAATCATGCAATGCTGTTCTTTTGTCTTCTTTTTATTGTTATTGTTTGCATATAATATAAATGATTGCTGCTTTCAGGCATAATATAAGATGCATCGCACAGGAAATGTTAATGTGTCTTCTGAAGCAACAGTATGATTAGCACTTTAATTAGCCCTAATTTGGTTAATTGAGCATACAGTTTGCTTTTAAATGGGCAATTGGGTCAAAACCAAAAGTATTTCATTTAAAATTAGAGGAAACTGTGAGTGGCCTCAAACAAATAAGGTTAACTAGAAGATAATAAGGATTATGTCAAGCTATACAGTGCCTGGGCAGTCACAGCTGGTGCTTTTCAAGAGCGGGGAAGCACAGATGTGTAGATGTGTTATGTACAGAATTTATTATCCACTGTAGGCAAGTTTATTTATATATATATATATATATATATATATATATATATATATATATATATATATATATATATATATATATATATATATATATATATATATATATATATATATATATATATATATATATATATATATATATATATATATATATACAGCTATGGAAAAAAATAATAGACCACTTAACATTGATTTCTGAACTTGGAGTGGTCTCTTAATTTTTTCCATAGCTGTATATATATATATATATATATATATATATATATATATATATATACACAGTATGAACTGTTGGCATTCTAAGGTAGAACGGGAGTCTCAGTCTCCTTTTAGTCAGTCTAAAGCCTTTATTTATAGATATAGTAGCCACATGTAGAATACACTCATAAAGGGAGATTTTTATGTCAGTAGCCACGTTTACATGTACACTTTTTTGTCATTCCGATTAAAATCATTCCGAAAAATTTGAAAAATTCGGTGGGCTGTTTACATGAGACGTTATCTAACCCGATATGGTGTTTACAAGTGTCGACGCTTTCAATCGGAATGACTTTGTGACATGCACACATTAGCTTAGTATGTCCTGTTTGCCACCTTTTATTCCTGTCAACATGGAGTTCCATTATTTCGTATGCGTGCTATTTTTATGTGAAGTGTTGCTCTTAATCAAGCAACAGCATGAATTTGTAGCATATTACTGCTGGAAGGTCTGAGGAAAAGATGGGCGCAGGAATCTGACCTTT
Source organism: Chanodichthys erythropterus (assembly GCF_024489055.1). Taxonomy (NCBI): domain Eukaryota; kingdom Metazoa; phylum Chordata; class Actinopteri; order Cypriniformes; family Xenocyprididae; genus Chanodichthys; species Chanodichthys erythropterus. Next base: position 19,960,349 of record NC_090242.1, on the reverse strand, counting down.
TTGGTGGCTGTGCATCTCTAGGGAGCACCTCAATACTACCCCTCCCTCCTCCGAAAAGCAGAAGTATGTGGATGAAGATCCATAGTAATGTTACACTAAGTTCCTTCAGTGTATTTAATAAATGTGTTGTTTCACTTTTACTCTAGTTTGATTTTACGCCACCATTATGCAATTTGACAACCCTTGGCCTCTTGACGTGATGACGTAGACGCAAAGTAATCGGTTTAACACGTTTACATGGCAGAATTTTAATTTTGTTCGGTTTATAGAAAGGTTTATCCCACCCATCTCATGACAAACTATGACAATTTCATTCGGTTTGGGCATTTGTATTCCGATTGAGGTGTTTATATGGAGCATTTTCATTCAGATTGGACTATTAAACTGATTACAATGCTTCATGCAAACACACCTAGTGTGTTCCTTAGGTAACAAGTACACAATTCTAGTATGTATGTAATGTAAACCAACAACATTACAACTTATCTTTCTGTACTTCATGGTAGAATGTCTAAACAATTATGCATTGATTACCATTTTTTTTTAATATGGACAATTATCGTAATTACCATATTCAATGTTTCTGTATTATCTTTTATGTCAAATACTTTAATCAATTAAAAAAAAAAACAGAATAATAAGATACAGCTGTTACCAATAAAATGATCAAAGTAGCAATCTTTGCACTGCAGAAGGAACAGAAGCTAAAAAAACAGTGCTTATTTAACCTGAAAAACAAAAGGCTACTCAAATTGGGAATAAATTATGTACAGAAAGCGAGCAAAGACCGTTTCCCATCATTGAAACTGTCAATGACTTTAGTCAGTCTTGCAAAAACTCTCGCTTTAATCAGTGAAGCTGACAACACTGCACAGTAAATCTCTTACAGTACATCATATCTGCACCTGTTTACAGTGAGATCAGTCAAGAACATGAGTGCAGAATCTCAGTGAGCACACGATGATCTCTAGCATTTTCAGCTGATTTCTTCTGCAACAGTGACTAATTTAAACACCTTTGGTCATTGCATTCATGTACTCAACAGACCCATCTGTGATTGGTTGTAATGCTCATTGCTGCTAAGAAAACGAACAAAATACATGTAAAAAGAAAGATTTGATGCAACCTGAGAAGATCTAAATGTAGACGCTTTTCATTCCTTTTCACATTTCAATTTAATCGTGACAGTTGATCAATTTTTGCTAGGAATGTTTCCGTAGTTGCTGGGTATTGGATGTCCCTAGCGTCCCTACTGAATTCGAAGCCTCTGCTGCTGTGTGATATGTACACTTTCAGTCACTGAACTATTGAAATGCACAAGCAATGATATGCAGTATATATATTATTTATACATTGCTGCATTTTTGTTGAAATTTTAGGGAGTTTGTGCTTAGCGTCCTGTCTTTATACCACAAATGATTAAAAAAAATTTGTGCCAGTTTCATCTTTTTAAATAAAGCGAGAGGCTGAGGCAAGGAGAAAAATAATGTTTGATTAGAGATTGGCTGCACGTCTGCTCTTCATCGGCTTCTTTTCAATATGGCTGTATGAGGAAGATGATTTCATTTTGATGTGAAAAGGTTGGTCTATTTTCTGTTATCACACACACAGATGAAATCTGAATGCACCCTCTCGTTAGCTAGCATTTCAGCTTTCTTTCTCCTGACTTTAACTTTGATTCATTTTTGCATAGCAGCTTGAATTATATCAACCTGCCTTCTTTTGCAACCCGTTTTAATTGCGTCTTACAGTGCAGCGTTCTCATACACACCCCACGGCGGCTTTTCCCCTTGTCCATAACAATGACATTGCCATCACCACACCTTGTTAAACTTAATCAAGACTTCGTTATGCCAGCAGCAGAGTCAGCGGTCAGCTTTAATCACCCCAAGCGTGGCGATCCTCTCCCCCTCTCTCTACCTGTCTAATGTAGAGGAACTACACAGATCGGCGTGACAGGAACAATGGCATACGATAACAAAGGCAAGAGACTCCAATCTGTCCCATCGGAGGCTTATGCTCCATTAGAATTAGCTTTTTCCCCTTTCGCGGACACTGGCTAATTCTGGCCTGCCAGCTGTCTCTTCGGCCTCATTAGAGAGGACAGCCGCCGCGGCCCCGTTCCCCACTCGATGGCCAAATAAGCGCCATCAGCCGTTGCATTTGAGAGCTGTGCTGTCTCAGCCCATTACGGTAAACATAGCCCAGCCATACAGTAGTGGCAAAGGCAGAGAATGATGTAATAACATTGTGAAAATGAGTCCGGATGCCCTTACAGCCTGAGCTCGACACCCCCGGCTCGAGCCCGCTCGGCCCACCAGTGCATTTCACACAACAATCACGGCCGCAGACAGCGAGACAGCAGCCACCAATCACTTGTGTTGTCTGGCCCTCTGACGGAGCGCATTTGTCTCGAGCTCTCTCGGAATGCTGGGAGAGCAGATTGTTGTGTTACACAGCAGGAGGGGATCAATGTAATCACATCACTTTCAACTTTTTGAATGAGGAGATGCCCTAATAGGATTTGGCAGTGCATGATACCCTCAAAATGCAGGAAATCTGTTCTGGCTCATTAGGATGCATCAGCGCGTGCGCTTGCTCTCGCTCTCTTTCTTCCTTTATAATGCGTGTGTTTGTCTTTCTTCCTCCCTCTCTGATTCTATACCTCACAACTTTTGAATCAAGTTTACTTAAGCTCTTTGTAATTGGCCATTCAGTCCTCTCGAAGGCAAATTTCAGTCCCTGCTGAGCTTGTTTTCTGTTGACTATTGAAAGCACTTTCATTCTTGCCACCCTGTCTTCTCTTAGTGCTCTGAGAGTTTGTTCAGAGAAAAGGAAAAAAAATCAAACAAATTGCCAAGTCCGAGGCATCTCACTTCAAACCCTTCTTCTAATCTTTTTTTCCGTCCAGGATTTGTTTTGTTTGGTTCTTGGTAGCTTCTTGGCCTTAGTCTTGAGTTTCGGTGTGTGTCAGGCTTTACTTCAGAGCTCATGGGTTTCTCTGTTCTCTGAGCATCCCTGGCCTGCTGTTTGTCTTCCTTCAAGTCTGTTTGAACAGTGTCCTCTGTAAACCTCCTACAGGACAAGGTAATTCCTTTTTCTTTGTGTTTTCCATAGGCTGTAGGCCACATATCAGGCACCGTTTTTGAAAGACTCATCAAATTTACATGCTGAAATGTGTGCTAGTGGTTCTTTTGTTGCTCAATATTAGGATGCCCAATATTGTTTTTTACATTACATTTGTTGTCATCTAACGCTCAAAGTTAAGCTTTAAAAACACTAATAATTAATGTTTAGCAAATCTCAAAATTAATATCCTTAATATTCTTTACATTATAATGTTGTGATGCCTAAATTAAATTTTTGCATTTAAAATGATTGTTGTTAGCGTTGTGTTTGTATTTCAACAAAATAGTTTTAATTGGATATCTTAATTTTAATATTGACCATTTATTGGTTATCGGCCATTACTTGAAAATAGTTATCAATTTATATGTGATCTGAATTTTTATATCAGTGCAAAAGACTTTTATCTCATATATGCTAGCTTTGAGGCCATTTGTATGCTAGTGTACAATTGTACAGTTTTTCTCTTCCAGAGAATTTGACAAAAGATATTGATGTCTCGTCCTTTAGTAGCAAATAGCAAATCATGGTACAACTATGTGTCTTCGCATCATTGGTTGTGCGATTGCTTGTATATAATTTACTTTCTTCCCATCAGTTGGTTCCAAAATAATCGGCTGGTATTTATTTTTGTCCATAGAACTGTAAACTGTAATGTGCTTCGCTGTTATGCAAACTAAAGACTATTGAATATCTTCAAATTAGATGCTGAATGTCCCGCCCCATATTGTCAAAAGAAAATACGACAACAGAGAAAGAAACCTGTAGCATTAAAGAGTAGCTGTAAGCATTAAAGTGTTAGTTCACCCAAAAATGAAAATTCTGTCATTAATTACTCACCCTTGTGTCGTTTCACATCCGTAAGACCTTTTTTCATCTTCAGAACACAAATGAAGATATTTTTAATGAAATCTGATTTCTGTCCCTCCATTGACTGCCTTTGCAACTAGCACTTTGACGCTTCAAAAAGTTCCTAAAGAGATCAGGGACAGAAACCTCTTGGATTTCATTAAATTTTCATTTGTGGATGTGGATGTGGATTGACACCAGGGTGAGTAATTAATGAAAGAATTTTCATTTTTGGGTGAACTAACCCTTTAACCAGCAAAACTAGCTCAGTTATTCATTTCAGCATGATTGTGATCTTTAGAATGCATTTTGACATTTCTGATCTTTATCTGAGACCACCGACCTTTTATCTGAGCACAAAACAAGGAATTTATCCTTTAACACTGTGAACTAAACAATTTATTATGAGAAAGTCTTTGAGAAAAGTCATTTAAACTCTGCAGTTTGACAGAGTGTTCCCCGTAGCGCAGTATTTGAGCTTTCTCTGTATTATTGCTTTATTTACTGTTGATGCAAATGTTTCTCTAGAACCCCCTGCAGCACAGGACCGTGTTGCACACGTGCAAGTACAGAAGGAAAAAAGAAAAAAGGGTGAGGTATAGAAAAATTTGTGCAGTTGTCTTAAAGAAATGTGAGTTGATTTGTGACTGCTGAGAGATTAAAATGCAGACAGAATCGTGTTTTTGTGTGTGGCGGCTGGCCTCGGTAAACCTGTGCCCTGCCAATGAGCCATGGGGATCGATGGTCCTCACCACACGCTACCTCATTACTACCAGCGTCTCACTCTCTCCCTCCCTCTCTCTCCACCGCCACTGTGCACATGACCACTGCTGCCTTATCACACTCATCTGAAGCTGTCTATGTATTCATTATCCCTCACCTACAGGCCTACACAACGCAGGGCATATGGAATCTACTTCCACATTTCACTTCCCAGAGATGGAGGAAATGAGAGAGGCAATGTTAGATGGCAATTGCATCGAAGTTGTGTTGTTTTTTTACATTTATTAAAAGGTGGTGGAGGTTTTAGCAAGTGTTAATTGAAAAGAGTGATGATGGAGTTAATCTAAGTTCCTATACGGCTGTTTCCACCTGGTATTAATATGCGTTTTTGTCAATCGGATTACAAGTTGACGAGACATACCCGTTTCCATCTGGTGTTTTATCAGTCTCATTTGTCTCCTTTCGACCACTTCTGTCCTGATTTCTTCGAGGGGAGGGTCTACGGGCAGGTAAATGTATAGGTAGCAGCAGGTTTTGTTTCTGCTCTGACAGCCGCGAGACCAAACTGAACACGGTGAGTGTGTTAGAAATCAGGAATGGTGAGAAAACATGTGCTTGGTACGTTTTTCGTCTTTAAAACAAACTTGGGTCTTCATCCAAAATTTTTAAATACTGTCTGTCTTGCGCACTTCCCATAATGCAGGGGTCAGCAATTAAGTTTGGCATCAGCCCCAAAAAAATTTTCGCCACTAGATGGTGGGCCAGAACATAGTCAAAGGATAATTTAAATTAATTGATGAAAAATACAACTAGAATTGCCTGTGGCAGACTGTTACAGTGTCTTTTGTAAGTGGTATTGAGCTGTTACTCTGTGAAAGCCATTTGTGTGGCGGTGTCCAGGTTAAACACTGGATAAATTAATAAAGCGGAGTAGTGACCTGGCAAGTATTTTCATTCACCAACTTTCAAAAACACACATATATGGGAGATGTGGAATGGACAAAAATAACTCAAAAACGCATCAAAAGATAATAGAACCCATTTTAAACAGTTATATTGTCTACACTGGATGTGACGCGGTGCAACGCGAGTCACGCGACACAACACATTTCCGACAGAGAACGGATTCCCCGTTCTGTTTTTGACATAGTCCAAGTGCTTTGCAATGGTCGGCTTGTTGAGTTCAGAGTAGACACCAAGCCTCGTTTAAGCCCTGGGTATTCTTCGGCCATCCGCGTTCGTGCACCATCCGCATGACATAATTTTCGTAAATTTCAACGGTGCGTGTGCAACAGCGCATGCACAAGCAGGACAGAAGAGTCCACTAGATGGCACTAGATGGCATGCCTTCTCCATCGTTTTTGATTCCTGTTCTCTTGGTGTATCTCCTGAACTATGTTGCAATGGTGGAGGCACTGTTTTTCTTCTCCGATTCTGCCCAGCGAATGTCTAGTTGATGACGCGATGTCTGGTAAAAGTATAGAAAAAAATTTGTGTGCATTTGTGTCGAACTCGGTCCTCCTCGCACATCCATAGTTTAGGATACTTTGAAAGATGCGCGAACGTGACCACGCGCAAGACGCGTCCGGGCGCAAAGTGAAGTATACCTGGGGCTTAAAGCCAGTTATGGACAACAAGAACAAAAAAATATAAGTTTTTTCAACTTTGTATCTCTTGTCAGTTTCTGGCCTCCTAGTGATGTGAAATAGGAGTGGGGTTTTACACAGGGTGATTATTTTTACTTTATTTTGTACTTGAGCTGCGTCTTGGACACAGCGTCCGAAAAAATAGGCGAGGCTCCTATCTTTAGCGAAGCAGCGCGGCGAGCCGCTTCTGGGACGTTTTTAAAACAAACCGCAGCGCGGCTGGTGTAAACATGAGCATTGACTAGAGTGGCCACAGATCAGCTCTGGTAGCCGCGTCGCAGCCGTAATGTGCCGTAGACGCGTGCAGTGTAAACGAGGCTTAAACGAGGCTTTAGCTGTTGGGGTGCGTTGCGGCATGAAAAAAGTTGCGACACGGTGATAATATTAGACGGCACCACGAGACAAAGATTTATTTCAGAACCAGCTGCTATCAAAATAATCTGGCTGCGGGTGCGGGTCAGATATTATCGTGGGCCACCTATTGCCAACCACTGCCATAATGTTTACGCATTAAGTCAGTAGTTGGAGAGTAAGCTGTCTTTTGCGGCTGTTCGAACACATTCAACCACATGAGCGTTTCCTCTACAAAAGCAATCCAGTCGAATGCGTTTTAGAATACCTCTGGAAGTGGTCAAAAGTAGACAAGCTCTAAAAACTTTAAACGTTTTACACCCCATTTACACCATTATTTAGCACTGTCCACTTGTGATCCGATCTACCAAAATGCATCAAAATTCGGGAGGAGCAACGTTCAAATAATCTGACTAATCATCACGTCTTTTCGTCCAGCTGTCAGCAATCAGTAATCAACATATCTACCCAATCAGCATGAGTGAAAGCATATATCTATCATTTAAGCCCTCCACCACCAGTTGCATAAACATAATGGCATTATTACTATTATAATATTTAATATTATTCAACATTATTATTAGTATATTCATAATGCATGTTATGTTTCATTGTTGTAGTCTAATGTTTACTTATTTATATTATGCAATTAAAAGCAATAAAATTGAGCAATTAAGAATCAGTTTTGCATATGTTTAAACACACACACAAAAATAATTGTTATTGGTCATTAAAAAATTATATGTTTTGTAATATATTGGTTACTAAGAATTAGAGGTTGTCTAGTTGGTGCAGTGGAAAGATATTGTGAATGAAATGTAATATTGCTCCTATGTGCTTGGCATGATTCAAGGAGGACATGTTCCTGGAACAAGCTTCCTGTCATCTTGTCATCAGAATTTGATCTTAGGGGCCAAGGTTAGTGCTTGAAAAGCATTCATATGAATGATTTCTACTTAGTTTTGAGGGTAGCTAGGGCTAGGGTATGTGTTTGTCCTATGATTATTTGATAAGAATGTTGTTCCAGGACCAACAAAGAACGTTGATCCAGGAACAATTTCTACTTGGCTAAATCATGCAGTTTCTATGTACATATGTATGCAATGTCACGATTTATTACAGCAATGTTTATTTCTTAAGCAACGGTAGAGGAGTTACCCAGATTATGCACATGTCCGGTTCATCCTCTGTTCATAATAGTGCTCGTAATTCCTGGAAAGAGCGCTTATTTAACCAAGCAGTGAGGTGGAGAGAATTGGATTATTGGTTGATACGGAAACTGTAACACAAAACTGTGATTATCTTCATGCTAGCGGCTGCAGAGAGGTGCTTGGCTGACCCAGTGGCTATAATGTGTTCAACGGCAGCTAAGCGTTCGCTTCATCTCTTTGCACTATTACTGAAATCAATAGCCATCTTCCTTTTTGCTCCCTGTTTGTCTGCACTGTTGTACCATTATATCAGAGGCTCTGTCAGCAAGACTCTCAGAGGCAAAAAAGCTTCAGCCATTGCTGCTGAAGAGCTGGGAGGACCCGCGGTCTTGAAAAGAAATACAGCCATCGATCGATGGCTCTGTAATAGCATAGCTGTGGCATCAGCTGGGAGGATCCACACGGGGTGCCGATGCATTCAGCGCTGCCTGTCCTTGAGCGTTAGACCCTGTGTGAGGAGGCGTTGGTCCACCACAAACTGAACCAATCACCTGTGCTGATATTAACCCTCCATTCCCCGACCTCCAATACCTCTTTAGACCCCACAAATGCCGCCAAAAAGTGTAATGGCCTTTTATCGATTTACCTCCTTCTCATTTCTCTTACTCTTCCTCAAGATAGTGTGAAGCCATTTAAGGGTAACTGCGTGTTGTAGAGGCACTGCCCTCCCATAGAGACGCTCTCTGGGAGAGCGTACGTCAACCCAGCCTGTTCATGAAACCCAGCATCCACGCATAGCTAACACTAATCAGTCAGCGGCCCAGGGAGTGATGTTTACTGAATGCCAGGCAGCAGCGGATGACAAGACTGCATGAATAACACATTGTGCTTGGATTCAGCGCCCTCTCTCTGGAACAGCGGCTCATAGGAGCTCTAGAGATGGGGTTGGGGGAAGGAGAAGGATGGTGTGTGTGTTTCAACAACTGGAGCATCATGATTGGGGGGAGGACTGGGAGTGTAGGTGGACATGAACTAGTGGCATATTAGTTCTGCTGGTTCTCATGACACCCACATCAGTCCTGCTGTCAGAGTAAATCTTCCTTAATTTTCAAGCCAATGCCAGAAGCATGAGAAGACTGTACTTTGCATTATGCACAAAAGTATCATGCCCATTCATGCAGATTTAGATTTTTAAAAATATTTCTTTCTAGGTACATTGTTGATTTTTTTTTTATATTTTATAAAACCTATATATACACAGGTGATGGTCATATAATTAGAATATCATCAAAAAGTTTTATTTCACTAATTCAATTCAAAAAGTGAAACTTGTATATTATATTCATTCATTACACACAGACTGATATATTTCAAATGTTTATTTCTTTTAATTTTGATGATTATAACTGACAACTAAGGAAAATCCCAAATTCAGTATCTCAGAAAATTAGAATATTGTGAAAAGGTTAAATATTGAAGACACCTGGTGCCACACAATCAGCTAATTAACTCAAAAAACACATGCAAAGGCCTTTAAATGGTCTCTCAGTCTAGTTCTGTAGGCTACACAATCATGAGGAAGACTGCTGACTTGACAGTTGTCCAAAAGAAGACCATTGACACCTTGCACAAGGAGGGCAAGACACAAAAGGTCATTGCAAAAGAGGATGGCTGTTCACAGAGCTCTGTGTCCAAGCACATTAATAGAGAGGCAAAGGGAAGGATAAGATGTGGTAGAAAAAAGTATATAAGCAATAGGGATAACCGCACCCTGGAGAGGATTGTGAAACAAAACCCATTCACAAAGAGTGCTTCAAGTCAGTGCTTCAAGAACCACTACGCACAGACGTATACAAGACATGGGTTTCAGCTGTTGCATTCCTTGTGTCAAGCCACTCTTGAACAACAGACAGCATCAGAAGCGTCTCACCTGAGCTAAAGACATAAAGGACTGGACTGCTGCTGAGTGGTCCAAAGTTATCTTCTCTGATGAAAGTAAATTTTGCATTTCCTTTGGAAAATCTATGGGGTATTGTGAAGAGAAAGATGCGATATGCCAGACCCAACAATGCAGAAGAGCTGAAGGCCACTATCAGAGCAACCTGGGCTCTCATAACACCTGAGCAGTGACACAGACTGATCGACTCCATGCCACGCCGCATTGCTGCAGTAATTCAGGCAAAAGGAGCCCCAACTAAGTGTTGAGTGCTGTACATGCTCATACTTTTCATGTTCATACTTTTCAGTTGGCCAAGATTTCTAAAAATCCTTTCTTTATATTGGTCTTAAGTAATATTCTAATTTTCTGAGATACTGAATTTGGGATTTTCCTTAGTTGTCAGTTATAATCATCAAAATTAAAAGAAATAAACATTTGAAATATATCAGTCTGTGTAATGAATGAATATAATATACAAGTTTCACTGTTTGAATGGAATTAGTGAAATCAACTTTTTGATGATATTCTAATTATATGACCAGCACCTGTGTGTATATATATATATATATATATATAACCTTGAATTGTTGGGACATTTTTTAAATTTGAATAAAATAAAAACTAAAGACTTTCAAATCACATGAGCCAATGTTTTATTCACAATAGAAAATAGATAACATAGCAAATGTTTAAACTGAGAAATTTTACAATTTTATACACAAAATTAGCTCATTTCAAATTTGATGCCTGCTACAGGTCTCAAAATCGGGACGGGGGCATGTTTACCATGGTGCAGCGTCTCCTCTCCCTTTCAACACAGTTTGAAGACATCTGGTCATCAAGGTTACGAGTTTCTGGAGTTTGGGTGTTGGAATTTGGTCTCATTCTTGCCTGATATAGTTGCGAGTCAGACAGTGTATTTCTCAAGGGTCAATGGATTTGACCTGTGTGGTTTAAAACTGTCCTCCCTCGCTGAACTTAACTCACCTCACCTCAACTTTGTTTTTTTTACAGTAAAGCCACCCATCAGAGTCTGTGGCATCACAATGAGAGGCTTTCCACCGCTTTGCCTGTTTTACTCTGGAATTCTGTTTTTAATTCACTCCGTAATCTTCAGGCTTGACTGAAAATTACATTGTTCAGTTTTAACAGCCGGTGAATGGACACATTGAAAGACATTTGAAAGCACCTTGTCTGCCGAACACTGTCGCTGAGTTCTTTGAATGCCTCTGAGCGGGGAGCGAGTGAATGGGGGAGAGCAAATTGTAAACACTTCACCCATTCCATCCTGTGGAATATTTATCAGAGTCATTTTCCTGGTCTTGATAAATTAATGTTTTGACAGCAAATCAAACACAGGCGATAACTCCCTGTCAAAATGTCTAAGCGTAAGGTTTGAATACCAAGCTCAAACTGCTCCAACTACATTCCTATTGCACATTTACATAATTTTGAAATCAAGGGAAATGGCGTATTCAAATTCTACTTCAGAAGTAGACAGCGCAGCCTGTGTTAGATAGAAAATAATGATCGGCTTAAACGCATAAAGGGAAAGAAAGGAAGTGGCTCGTTTATCCTCACAATTGTGATGCATTAAAGTGAAAATGATTGAAATAAGAATCAGCTGCCAAGTGAAGCCTGAAGTGGGATCAGCCTGGAGAAAAAAAAAAGGAACAGAAGACCTCAGTCTTATTAACAAGCTTGAAATTTCATTATCCACAGTTAAGGATTAAATAATGTTATCTGTTTTCTCTAAAGAAGAATGGCGAGAGCTGTGACGTTCAAGAGAAGAAAAGACACTATGATGAAGAACACAACCATGGCAGAGCAGAGGGCTTCTTTATTTTAGTTTATCCATCTCAAAGTGGCCCATGGTTTATGATGAGGGCAGCTGTGTGCTGTCTCCTCACCTATAGCCCCAGCCAGCAGAAAAAACACAAGTCAGACTTAAGTGATCTAATTACCCTTCCTTTGGTTTGTTTGAACTGTAGATTGAACACATGGAGTGTTTTAGATAAGATTATACATAGAGAATGGATTCGCAGAAATGGTTACCGTAGCAGTCATTTCTCCATAATTACAGGATATTTCTGTGAAAATAAGATGTGCCTACAATGTTTTGCCCTGATGTTGTTCTCTATATAAAGTATATTTCCGGAACTTCCCACAGGGGTACTGATGTTTACTGTAAGAATCATTTGAATCTTTATTACTGGTGCTTCATCAGGCAATCATCACTATTTCTATCGCCCATACAGGATCTGGATTAATACTATTATGTTAAATTATTAATATTTTAGCTTTTTTAATGCTATTTTTTTTTTCTAATTCATTTATTTTTTTATTTTATTTTTCATTTAATATGTATATAATAAAAAAAATGTGAAAAAATACATTTAGCTAAAATAACAATTTATTTTAATTAATATATAAATATTACATGTAATAAATATAAATGTATGTTTTTTAATATATTTTAATAAGAAATTATATTATTGCCTGTTTGGTGATAAAACAGCCTAAAATCCTGAAAGCACTTGAAAGCACTGAATATTTCTTCTGAATATTTGTGAAAATATGTTTTTTTCTTTCTTTTTGAAGTGGCTCGATAGTGGACTTTTTTCGTGGGTGTGTTTTTCATGTTAATATTATTTAAGAGTGGATCAGTTTCATAAAAACAGGATATGTTGTTTGGCTCTAAACAGACCACTCCATCTCACTCCGAGACTCTCCAGAGCTGATGACTCTAATTGAATGATATGACTCACTGGGTTAATAGCGCGACTCGATGTTGGCGCTGAAGAGCTGTAGCTGACAGTGTGAATAATGACGGGTGAATTATCCTGAGTTAACGCAGTCTGATTGATCTGCCCTCTGTGTGCAGGAGACAGAGATCCTTAACACCGCAGTGCTCACCGGGAAGACTGTTGCCATGCCAGTGAAAGTGGTCACCGTTGGAACCGAAGGTACTGTGACCGATGTGACCGAGTCGGTGGAATGTCGCTCAACAGATGAGGACGTGGTTAAGGTAGGCAGGGACATGCACAGGTCACTAACATGAAAAACCACACACATGTGGATGTTTGTTTCTTCAGCTACAGTATGAGCACTTTTGACCCTGTGGACTTGTAAAAAACTTCACGCTCACCTTAGTTCATGTAATTTGTTCATGAACATTTGAACATGAACATTTCTATTACTGTGTAATTTCCAACACATTTCAAATTATTTGCTTTAATAATATTCTGTGGTGGAAATATCTTTTTGATAAAAACCATCTAAACAATAGAAGTGCTTTACATTAAATCTTGCCGCACATCTCACATCACATCACATCACATCACAGGGTCTCATTAATTACTAGAACCAGTTAGAAATGAATAATTTGTTTGGATGTATGTAAATATGCACAATTAAAAAAAAACAAAAACAAAAAAAAAAAACACATTTATAATAATTTCCTTGCTCATCACATTTCTTATATATAATATCTGTATGCTTTTCATTTACACTTTTGTCTCCTTAGTAAACATACTAACTTTTTATACACCACATTTCAAGGTCTCACTAATTACTCTATATACACTAGTAAGCAAAAATGATGTCCAGCCTAGGAAAATTGACATTCATTTAAATATAAAAACGTGTTAAAGATTTTGTAATCATATTACCAAGCTGTGCTTGGAGTCAGATGTTTTGTTTTTGATGAAACATGCCAAATTGTGTGGACATAATTTTTGGCCATGCTCTTATACAAAGAAATTATGAATACATGCAAAAACAAGAGAGAACCAATGAAATATTAACAACTGATTATGTTGTAGTCAATGTATAGTTTTTTGTTGTGATTTTTTTTTATAAATTTTTTACATAGTAAAATAAAACCTTTCACCAAATAACCTTTTTGCCAAATAATTTTGACATATAAATACCCTAACCAAGTGTTTTGTTTTTTGTATTTAAAATATTTGTAAAAGTACAGTGCTCAGCGTAAATGAGTACACCCCCTTTGAAAAGTAACATTTTAAACAATAACACAATGAACACAAAAACAATCCATTTTCCAAAATGTTGACAAGTTTTATATAACATCTTATTAACTTATAACATGAAAGAAGGTTAATAATATAACTTAGAGAACAACATTTTCAGTTTTACTCAAATTAGGGTGATGCAAAAACGAGTACAGCCCACTGAAAATCTCTGGAGCAAAGCTAAATTTTAGACATCAAATGTCTAATTTAACAAGAATTCAACCACAGGTGAGTCTAATTATTCATTACACAGGAGTCCGGCAGACTATTAAAGTGTGTTAAAACCCCTTCCCATTACATGCTGTCAACAATGGCACCACATGGAAGAGAAAATGTCACAAGATCTGAGAAAGAAAATAATTTCTTTACACCAGAAAGGTGAAGGCTACATGAAGATCAGCAAAGCTTTGTAAAAAGATGGAACTGCAACCATCTCACAGATGTCCAGGTCGTCCCCGGAAGTTAACACCTCAACAGGAGCGACTTCTGATGAGAAGGGCTGAAGAAAATCGGCATGCAAGTTCTCTGCAGTTATCTGAAGAAGAAAGCCAAACTAGGGTGACTATTTCCTCTTTGACACAATATGCGTACACTTCTGTCATGAATCCTGTCAAGTTCCGGACTACAGTTCCCATCATCCTCTTTGCCAGTCATCATCAGTCACACCTGCAACACATTACATGGACTATAAAACACTCATACACACACCACCTTGTTGCTAGGTCTTGTTTTCCCAAGTGTTGCATTACCAAGCGTTATCCTGTCTGCCTGTCCTGTGTTACCGTTCCTGCCTGTCTCCTGTTTGTTGACCCGTTGCTGCCTGTCCTGACCATTGCCTGCACCCTGACTACGATTCTGCCTGTTCCTTGTTGTTCCCGTTTGCTCCCGTTTGACCCTGCCTGTATGACAACGTTCACTTTGAATAAAGCTTTGCACATGGATCCCTACCTGAGTCCCGCCTTTGTTACAACTGCAGAGGAATGGCATGCATGAGTGCCGTCCACAAAAGAAGCCTCTCCTAAAGCCCAGGCACAAAAAAGTCCGCCTAGAGTTTACCAGAGCCCATGCTGACAAAGATGAAAACTACTGGGACTCTATACTCTGGAGTGATGAGACCAAGATAAATGTTTTTGGAATTGATGGCTTCAAAACTGTATGGCGTCACAAAGGTGAGGAATACAAAGAAAAACATGGTGGTATCAGTGTCCTTATGTGGGGCTGCATGAGTGCTGCATTTCATTGATGGCATCATGAATTCACAGATGTACTGCTCTATACTGAAAGAGAAGATGCTACCATCACTCCATGCCCTTGGTCGTCATGCACTTTTCCAACATTACAATGATCCTAAACACACATCTAAGGCCACTGTTGTATTTCTGAAGAAGAACAGGGTGAAAGTGATTCATTGGATCCTGATCTGAACCCAATCGAACACCTATGAGGAATTCTGAAGAGACAAGTTGAGCATCACTCTCCATCCAGCATCCAGTCTCTAAAAGAGGTCATTCTTGAAGAATGGAAAAAGATAGATGTTGCAAAATGTTGCCAAATTGTTCATTCCATGCCTAGAAGATTTGGTGCGGGCATTAAAAATCATGGAGGCCATACAAAGTACTACATGTAGTAGTTTTTGTTGCATCACCCTAATTTGAGTAAAACGGAAAAATGTGTAATTTAAGTTATATTATTAACCTTTCATGTTATAAATTAAACAGATGTTATATTAAACTTAGTCTTGTCAACATTTTGGAAATTGTTTTTGTGTTCATTGAGATATTGTTTAAAATTCTACTTTTCACAGGTGGTGTACTCATTTACGCTGAGCACTGTATAAAATATTTTCCTCATACAGTATTTTGATTGTTTTAATTATTTAATTGAGGTCATAAAAAAGCAAATATCCCCTTCGGACATGTGAGAAGATTTGTGTGCGCTCATCCGAAGCGCGCACACGATTATTTCAGTCAGCGCGCAAATACTGAGTTCTCTTTCAAGTCTTGCGCTTCAGCGGACAAATTCATAAAAAAATATGTCAACATGCCCGTCTTGGCGAGTATCCTAGCAAACATAGTCGGTTATGTCTTAAGTGAACGTATATTAGTTGAGAAAGACAGCCCATGTGTAACTGGATCGTGCATGTCTTAAAGGGGAAAAAAAACTATTCCCGCTGCCTGTTTTTAATGTTAAATCAAACAACAAATAACAAAGAAATCACTCACTGCTCTTGACAATAGTTTTTGTAACTTCAATAATGATTAAGCTTTATTTTATACAGTTAAGATAATATGCAGTGTTATTTTATATTTGATTACTTTATCCATTTTCTGTACCTGAAAACTACTGTAAGATACCTGAAAAACCTGAAAAGCTCTGTTTATTTTATTTGAATACAATACTTTATTGTACTTATTTGTGATGTTGCTTGTAGTTTGATTGTTTGTTTTTATTTTCTTTATTTTTATTTGACAGTAGTCCTATTTTCCCTAAACATAGCACATACCAAACCGTACCGAAACCGTGACCCTAAAACCGTGATATGAACCGAACCGTGAGCAATTTGAACCGTTGCACCCCTAATATATATATGTTTTTTTAATTGTAAATTATTTTATTCCCTAAATGTAAAGTAAAACATTTGAAAAGTTTTTTTTTTTTTTTTTTTTTTTTTTGATTAGAGCATACAGCTAATGGAAGTCCAAAGTCCAGTATTTCAAAGTATTAGAATATTTACATTTGAGTTTCATTAAATGACCATCCCTACAGTATAAATTCTGGTTATCTCTTGTTCTTTGAAACCACACTAATGGGGAAGACTGCTGACTTGGCAATGGTCCAGGAGACAATCATTGACACCCTCCACAAAGAGAGTAAGTCACAGAAGGTCATTACTGAATGGGGTGGCTGTTTACAGAGTGATGTATCAAAGCATATTAAATGCAAAGTTGACTAGAAGAAGAAATTGGGTAGGCAAAGGTGCATAAGCAACAGGGATGACCGCAAGCTTGAGAATACTGTCAACTAAAGCCGATTCAGACACTTGGGAGAGCTTCACAATTAGTCAAATGAAGCCGGAGTCAGTGCATCAAGAGTCACCACACTAAGGCATCTTCAGGAAAAGGACTACCAAGCCACTTCTGAAACAGAAACAAAGTACAGAAAAAGAACTGGACAGTGAACATTGGTCAAAAGTCCTCTTTTCAGATAAAAGTAAATTTTGCATTTCATGTTGAAATCATGGCCCCAGAGTCTGAAGGAAGACTGAAGAGGCACAGAATCCAAGCTGCTTGAAGTCTAGTGGGAAGTTTCTGTAGTTAGTAATGATTTGGGGGGCCGTGACATCTGCTGGTGTTGGTCCATTGTGTTTTATCAAGTGCAAAGTCAATGCAGCCATCTTCCAGGAGATTTTGGAGCACTTTATGCTTCCATCTGCTGACAAGCTTTATGGAGATGCTGATTTCCTTTTCCAGCAGGACTTTAGCACCTGCCCACAGTGCAAAAACCACTTCCAAGTGATTTGCTGACCATGATATTACTGTGTTTTATTGGCCAGCCAACATGCCTGACCCCTGAATCTATGGGATATTTTCAAGAGAAAGATGAGAAACAGTCAATCCAACAATACAGATGATCTGAAGGCACAATAGTGCCTCAGCAGTGCCATAGGCTGATCACTTCCATGCCACACTTCCTTGATGCTGTAATTTGTGCTAGGAGCAAGTCATTTGCTGTAATATGTGCTGCCGACCAAGTATTGAGTGTACAAATGAACATACTTTAAAGAACTTGAACTTTTCTGTTTTGAAAATCCATTTTTTGATTGATCTTAGGAAATATTCTAATATTTTGTGATACTGGATTTTGGACTTTCATGAGCTGTATGCTTTAATCATCAAAATAAAAATAAATAAATAAAAAAAAACTTATGAAATGTTTTACTTAACATGTAGGGAATCTAGAATATATGAAAGTTTAATTTTTAAAAATAATTTACAATAAAAAAATGCTTTTTCACGATATTCTAATTATATGACCAGCACATATATATATATATATATATATATATATATATATATATATATATATATATATATATATATATATAGTACATATAATTAGTTATTAGTGAGATCTTGTGATGTGGTCTGCAGCATGATTTACTGTAATGCACTTCCGTAGTTTAGATGGTTTTCATTAAAATAACACACAATGAAAGAACTTGCTGACACACTTGAGTATTATTATAATAATAACCAAGATAGCAAAAGAACTGTTGGAGGGCACACATAGTGTATTAAGGCGACTGTATTAGATTTGATGTAAAGCAATATACATTCCACCGCTCTAAATTTCAGTTGTCAAGTTGAAAAATCAAAGGGATGTTATACAGAACAAGCTTGTGCCTTCCACATTCTGCCATTTGGGAACAAATATGAGAGCATTTTATGAGGGAGAAAATGACAATGTGTGTGTGTGTGTGTTTACTCCCTTCGGGTTTAATTATCTGATGAACACCCCACACTGAAACACTGACCTCTGGAGAGGAATCCCCCTCCTTCCCCACCAAAGATGACACACACACACACACACACACACACACACACACACACACACACACACACACACACACACACACACACACACACACACACACACACACACACACACACACACACACACACACACACACACACACGATTCAGAGCATCTGAAGACACTTTGCCTTTGTATGTTTTATCTACATGTTTTTTTCACTGATAAGTATGCCATGAATTGTAGTGCCAAACGTCAAGTCAAGTCACCTTTATTTATATAGCGCTTTATACAATACAGATTGTTTCAAAGCAGCTTAACACTGATAGGAAAATGATTCAGTGATGCAAAAAGAATTCATACAGTGTATACAATAGTGTAAAAGTGTAAAACAATGCAGTTGTTAGCAATCATAAACTAAAAAACCTCGGCATTGTTGAATGGAGATGGCAAATGGCAACCGCATATTTGTATTAATTTTGTTGCATCATGTTAGA
Organism: Chanodichthys erythropterus; assembly: GCF_024489055.1. Lineage (NCBI taxonomy): Eukaryota > Metazoa > Chordata > Actinopteri > Cypriniformes > Xenocyprididae > Chanodichthys > Chanodichthys erythropterus. Next base: position 19,941,500 of record NC_090242.1, on the reverse strand, counting down.
AAATACACATTTGATCTCCAAACAGATCTTCCATACTTGGCTACATTGTGTTCAGCAGGATTCCTGGTCCGTTTTCAAAGTGCCAGCGACTTTGCCGATCCTTCTAACACCTGCTGAAGACATGTGTCCCTAGTACTATTATGTTTCCCCTGCTGTGCTTAATGGCACCATGCATGCATTTGGCATTAAAAACACTCCAGTCGTCTCCTACAAACATGCCTGAAACCATTCAGTGCTGGATTGTTAAATTTTGACTTGTTGGACTGCGGATCACGGCTCCAATCCTCCATACTCCAGTCCTTATTTTCTTTGTCAAATGCAAGGTGTTCTTTTCAGCAGATAAAACTAATAAATGGTTTCTTTACTGGTAAACAAATTTTAATCCAGTCTCTTATAGCTTTTGGCTTACAGTTCAAGATGAAATGGAGGTTGGAGGTCGTTAGAAGTTGTTTTGAGGTGGTCCCACATTCAGGTGATTTTCTTCCTTCTGTCAAAATGCTCACTAGTCTTCCTTGACCAGCCACAGCACTTTACATTCTGCATGGCAGTGGTCTTACTGTGCTTTGAAATAATTATGTGGACATTGTGAGCATTCACATCCTGCACATGAGCAGTATCCAAAACCAATTGACCAGATTCAACCATTTTAACAATATCCTCCTTGGTTGGAGAAGAGAGCTCCTTCCATCTGGCCTCTAATATAGCTGCCACATAGTGATTTTTTGAATTATAGGTGGAGAATAATGAGTACAAGTTTGGTGTGACCACTTGGCCAAAAATGTTCAGTATTCAGTATGTTTTCTTGTGTCATGACAAATAATGCAATTGAAATGTGGAACGCTTACATTAGTAGTACCAGAACCACATTTACCCAAGATAAAAAAAATTAAAAAAAAACTCTAGGTTAACAATTTCAAGATTGAAAAGCCTGTGAAAATCTGTAGCTATTTTTCTACTATAGTTCCCAGACCAATTTAATGTTTGAATTTGCTTTTTTCTTTCTTAAGGGCATTTCAGTTAGCAGCTGTTGATATTGTATTTGTCAGATGAGATTATAAAACCCCGGAAACACTTTTAACTGTTAATGTTTTTGATGTGCAATATTTCTTTGGTGATCTCTTTCAATTTCAAGCTGTCTAGACAGTCCAGCAAATGAGGCGATCTTCTTCTCATACAGATAGATGGACAGACTGAGAGAGTAATGAGAGAGGAAAAGACAGAGACAGAAGTCAGGATAGTTATGGAAATGTACATAAGTTGTAGAGCTGGAGCAGATTCTTTTAGATGACACACTATCAGTATGATTGTTTGTGTGTGTTCATGCAAATGTGTGTGTATTAAGGGAAGTGTGTTTCACCCAGTGTTTGAGAATCTATCTGAGGTTTTCTAAACCACAGATAGGCAGCAACATTATTGCACTTTCTGAGGTCCAGAAAGGTATCGATATCGCGAAAATAGTATGTGACTACAGCGGTTCAACATTAACATTACGAAGCGATAGGAATACTTTTTGTGCACAAAAACAAAACAAAAATAATGAGTTTATTTAACAATTTGAACTGTTGTTATACGCAGTTGACGTAGTGAACGCAGTGCAGGCTTCAGTGTCTAATGTCGAAACGCTGACTCATTAATTGTTAAATAAATTGTAATAAACAGTTCAAAATGGTTAAGAAACCCTTGCATTTTATCAAAATTATCTTAATTTGTGTTCTGAAAATGAACAAAGGTCTTACGGGTTTGGGACGACATGAGTGTGAGTACTTGATGACAGAAATTTCATTTTTACTACTACACATTTATTCAAAAAGGGTTTGACTCAACTGTGCTCAGATTCAGAGAAAACAGTGTGTGGAAATTTTAAGTCAATTAAGATTCAACCAAAAAAGCATCAACTTTTGACGTTAATGAATTTTGCATTTGTAGGAAAGTACGGTCAAGCTATTCTTCTGAAAACATAAAATAAATGAGCAAACTACATTGAAGCAATATGACTGTGACTATTTTGATACTAATTTGATATATGACATATTATTTATAACATATTATATATTACATTTAATTATATGTAATATATATTTTATTTTCTCACGTTTAATTGAACAGCAGTTCATTTGAATCAGACTTGATTTTAAAGCAGTTGATTATTTTCTGTTTGCTTAGCTGTAAATTTACTGTGAAAAGTGTTACTGTGAGTGACAACAAAACAGGGTACCTCTACGTTTTGCTATTTAATCTCAAACATTGTGTTCACCCTGCGGTGAACGTCTAGAGATGCTCAAGATGCACTCTCCTAATTACCTCAGTCAGAGATGGACAGGCAAAAAGGGACAGTGTTTGCGTCAGGCAGCAAAGTCCAGTCTCTCTGTGTGCCTGTATGAATGGGTCATTAAGTACCCAACCCAGTTCACTGCGGGGATCTCAACGTCCTCTGTAAGTGTCCCTCTCTTCAGCAGTCTTAATATTCCTGATTAATGCCCTGCCAGACTTGCTAGTTATGATGCTTACAGACAGGGCATGTTGCAGTGAAGTTAGACTGACCCATGTTCTCTACACTCAGTCAGCCTGTGCACTCAAAGCAATACCCTTCATGGGCCACCAGAGCACCTCTAAGGATCTCTGACTCTGTTGTGGGAGATTTCAATTTATAAATGAGGAAGTAAAGTATACAATTGTCAATGTAAAACTGCAAATTGTTCCATTATGTCATTTATATGGGAAGATCCAGACAGATTTAACAGATATAATTGCTGTGGGGAATTATAACACTGTTTAAGTTCATTGCAGTTGTTCATTATTACAAGCCTAGGTGTCATTTACTTTTTACCATGCTGTATTTTGTCCCCATTGTTTTATATAATACAGTAGCTCACAGCAGGTTTATATCTAACAATGACAGGTGTTGTTAACTGGACCATTGAGTCATATATTGGTTTTTAATTGCTGATCCGTATGTTTATCTAATTACCTCCAAATTCCACCAGTGGAAGATGTAGGAATTAAGTTTACAAATTAAATATATTAGTGCATTTGAGAAACTTTAAATTGGTCCACAATAATAATTGCCCCCTCAAATCACTCTTTTTCATTTTAATATAATATTTTACATTTTGCTTTTGACGACATGAAAAATGATTCTCCACTGCTGACCAAGTTAAATGCAAAGAATGCAGTACAGTAAAAGATCATTGTGCACAACCTAATTATTATACACTATCATTCAAAAATTCGAGATTAATCATTTATTTGACTTATGTGACTCTAATTTTGAAATAGTATTACAATTTAAAATAACTGGGTTCTATTTTAATATATTTTAAAATGTAACTTTTTTTTTTTGTGATGGCAAAGCTGACTTTATAGTAGCTACTACTCCAGTCTTCAGTGTCACATGATCCTTCAGAAATTATTCTGATATGCTGATTTGCTGCTCAAGAAACACATTCATCATTCTACATCTGCATTTTGAAACCTGTGTGGTCAACAACAGAAAAACGTTAGTGGTGTAACTGGAACCATCCTAAATAACCTTGTCATTTAAGTATTTTTTTGTATTTGGCATTTGTTATTTAAATCCACCTTTCCGCAATTCTGTCGTGAAAGTCAATGTGATTTTGAGTTTACATATACAGTATAATTATGTTGTAGCCATTATCACAACATGACTTATTCATTTCACAGGGTTCGATGCACACTGTATAATGGTTTGTGAAAACTAAAGTTAATCACAGCTCAAATAAATGCACCATTGACTTGATGTCACAAATAGAAAAGTAGTCTAAGATTTAATTAGGAAGTCCTATTTCTTTTCAGATTTTCTGTTTGTCTTTTCAAACGGGTAATGTAAAAGAAAAAAAAAGGTACTCTGAGATAGTCTGAGCAGTCACATGAGAACTTGATGAAGGCTTGGCTACTGATTGCAGATGCAAAATAGCAGTCTAGTATTGAGATGTAACAAGTTCTGCTCTAGAAACTGGCACAACATTAGGGAAATCTCACAAACAACTGACACTCTTATCATCTTAGATTCTGAGCTGATGGGCAGCTGCTCAGAAATCAAGCAATGCCATTGGTCCACTTCCACATCTGTTGTTATTAAAGAAGCCCTCAGGTTGATTGGATGAGATAAGATTTTCTCTGCCAGCTATCATAAGCATTGGCTAAGTGCGGTATAGATGTTCTGCAAATGAATTACTTCGCTGCTGTAGAAAGACTTGACCACAGCTTTTTTTCTGTCTTCTTCCATCTCTCCATCTGCTTAGCTCCTTTCAACCGCAAAGCCTGAGAAATATAGACATCCAAACACTCTCATTATCAAGACAACTACTCCCCTACTGACTGTAGTCAGAAATAAATACTTGGACAGGCCAGTCAAAGCCTGTCCAAGCTCTCATCTTCCTCATTAAAGCGCAGAATGAAAGCGAATAACAGCGCCACACAAAACACAAAGGCCAGACTGTTTTTCACATATTGCGCTGATTAGCACAAGAAGAGGCCTAATTTTTTGCGCTTTCAAAATTTGAAATGGTCGCCAGGAAATTGGAACGAAAAGTAGGCTGATACCTTGGCCAGAGCTGCAATTTTCTTTAATTTAGTGCTGCTTTGAATACAGTGTTGCTTGAATGCTTTGTCTGCTGTCTGATTTGTATTCCTGCTTCTTAGGTGTCCGAAAGGTGCGATTACGTGTACGTCAACGGAAAGGAGACGCGTGGGAGAGTGAGGATGATGGTGAACTTTACCTACAGTTACCTAAGCGCTCAGCTGGAGGTGAGCGTGTGGATGCCTCGACTCCCCCTGCAGATCGAGATGTCTGATCCAGAGCTCAGCCAGATCAGGGGCTGGAAAGTTCCTGCAGATGCTGCCAGCCAGAGGTTAGCAACATGTTTTGGCCGCCTTTACACTGCAGTTCCTGATGCCCAATTCCGATTTGTTGACTATATCCTTTCTTTTTTTCTTTTCTTTTTTTTGACGACCTGCTTACATCTTTTAAAAGTGACCCATATTCGATATCTGCATTTACGCTATACACTTGGTTAACCAAGGTAGGTGTACTGACCCGGAAAAGCTTAGGCTGAAAAAAAGGTAAAAACAGGTGTGATTTGCAAAAGACTAATAATAATACAAGCTGCGGCACCATATTTAAAAGTCAGCAAAATATTGGTCTCTTAAGGTGGAGAAAAAAAGGGAGACTACTTGTTGCAGCCTGGGCATTGAAAAAATTTATGTGATTGTGGTTGGTGTCCACCTGAGTTGACATCTTTCACCATCATTGCTTTTTCTGTGGCGTACGACTCGTATTGGCAGGGGAATATCCGATTGGTCCGCTTACATAGCAGATGCAAATGCACGTATCCAGTTCATATCAGTTTTATTTCCACATATGAATGAGGCCTAAAACCGATCTGAGAATATCAGAATCCATGTGCTTTTTTCTTGTTTACACGGCCATATTGGATCTCTTTTACCATGTAATGTAAATGCAGCCTTTGTTTCAAGGAATCACATTTTACAATTTGTAGCATTCAAAACCCTCTCCAGAAAGTTCAGATTGAACAGTTGAAATAATTTGAACACATGATTGTTTGGCTGCCTACATTTACACATCAGTGATAGTCGATACTAATATTTCTAATACTGTGCTAATCCTAAAGCTATACTATAGCGTAAAGTTGACAGTAAAATGTGGAAAAGTCTTTAAAACCCTGCATTGTTCCTTAAAGGGTTAGTTCACCCAAAAATTATCCCATAATTTACTCACCCTCAAGCCATCCTAGGTGTATATGACTTTCTTCTTTCAGCCAAACACAGTCGGAGTTATATTAAAAAAATCCCAGCTCTTCCAAGCTTTTTAATGGGATACCATAGATTTTGAAGCCGAAAAAAGTCGATCTATCTATCATAAAAGTAATCCATACGACTCCAGAGAGTTAATAAAGGCCTTCTGAATCAAAGCAGTGTGTTTTGTAAGAAAAAATCAATTTTTATAACTTTATAAACTATAATCACTGGCTTCCGGTAACAGCCATACGCAAGTCGAGTTCTGGCGAAAGAGTGACCGGAAGAGTGATGATGGATGTAGGAGTAGTGTAAGCTTAGGTGAGAGTAGATGCCTCTCGTAGTTCACACAAATAGGGCTGGGCAACAAACTCAAGCTTTCCGTCTCTTATATTGAAATTCTCATTTTAGACTTCTAATTTGTGACCGGTATTTTGTTTCGCTCTATCCTCATTCATCAGTACGTCATGTGTCGGGTCAGAGGTCATTCACTCCCATTATAAAGCTTTTATGATGGATGGATGTGCTTTTTTGGACTTCAAAATCTATGGTATCACTCAATCCCATTATAAAGCTTGGAAGAGCCAGGATATTTTTTATTATAACTCAGATTGTGTTTGGCTGAAAGAAGAAAGTCATATACACCTAGGATGGCTTGAGGGTGAGCAAATCATGGGATAATTTTCATTTTTGGGTGAACTAATCCTTTAATGTGTGTAGCACCTGCAGCTCTGCATTTCTATCCTAAAGTGTATTTTTAAATGTCCCTTTTAATTCAGAAAGAGGACAATTAATGTGTCTTTATTGGCATTATGGCTCCATGCACACACACACAAAAAAAAATTCTTACTGGCATATTTTTAAGAGCGTAAATTATGACTAAATGTTGGTTAGTTTAATTAGTTGGTTACAAAAATATATTACGTGACCCCTTTATACTTTTAAAAAATAAAGGAAGCAAATTATGGAGCAAATTATATTTTTGTATTTTGAAAACTCAACCGTTTCTTACTGTAATAACTCTCTAAGTACTGAACAGCACTTATAATGCTCCAGCTCACCTGCCCTGTCTCTATCAACCCTCCCCTCGGCTGTTCTCATGCTCTGGAGTTCCTTGGTAACACCAGACGAGTAGCGGAGCTCCCTCCGGAACACATGATGGAGGTGAGGGGAGGATGCGGACGCTGACTTTTTAATTACCGCTGGGTCGTCTTCAGGCACACCTGCCTCTTACGCACTAGCACCAGACGATGTGCAGGTTAATGTTGCCGTACGCTGTGGATATCCACAAGATAATTTTTAATTACTCTTCCACCAGAAACAATCCTGCCAGATTGACTCATGCATGATAATTGAGAAGAGGATGACAGGAGACAGACAGAAAAGAAAGCAGTAGAAAAATTGCAAGTCATTTGAAGAAAGTGTGGTTTAGTTAAGTCATCAGTAATGTGTGGTTGATAAGAATTAAATCTGCACATAAATTGCACACTGATCGATTTTCAATGTTCTCAATACAAAGATACAAATGTATTTTCTGACCAAACCTCCTCTTGTACCAGTCCACCAGGGATTTAAGCATCTCTGAGCTTCCTCTTTAAAGAATAAAATTTTTAGCACTCATAAAAATTCCTTACTGGCTATGAAACTGTATTATACATTATTTTTATTAAAAATATATATTTTTGTTCTTATGACAGTTGAATTATTTAGCCTTTTTTTCTTAGATATTAGCAAAATCCTCTAAGGCAAGTTCACTCGGTGGCCATCTTCATAACTCCCTCAGGCAGCTCTTTCCTATGCATGAAAAATAGACATGCAATAGACATGCAAGTACAGCTCCTATCTGTTTGAATGAGGAAAGAAGTTTCTCAATGTGGTTTGTCCTGATATTAGGGACAAACAAACCATTGTGTCACTCGCAGCATCACATTCAAGTCTCTATTATCTGTTATACTATTATACTATTTTGTTCCTAATATATTAATTTGATGGCTTATTATGATATAAACTCAAGACATCCTAGATTGAAGTTAAAGATATTGGAAGATTCACAGATGTTTTCATTAGGTGGTTTGTATGTCAGTTTAAATAATGTATGTTGTAGTATTTAAAGGGATAGTCCACCCAAAAATGCTCACCCTCATGTTACTCCAAACCTTGTCTCAGCCTCAGACGTCACGGCCATTGGCTGATCCATAAGGCACCAAATTGGAAACACTGAGAGTTTTGAAGTTGTCATCTGATTTGTTGAATTCTACAGGACTTCCGGGAGATGTGTGTGTCACGTTCTTTAATGGTCCGGCTAGAAACAAAGTCATTGTGATGCCAAACCCTCTCATGGAAGAAGAAAGTCGTCATGTTTACAACTGTGACACTGAGCGCTTATCAGGATCAACTAAACACTGGATTTTCAAAAATATGTGCAGTTTGCGGCACCATTGTTGCAGTAAACTTGCACAACGTTCTTGAATGAATAATTTATTAGAAGCACGCTGGTCTGTTATCGTAGGGACATCAACTTTACATTTTCACACCCATAAATATGATGCGGAACAAAACAATACAATATCCAGACCTTCTGTCGTCAGTCTGAAGTCTGGCTACGCAAGACTACTTCAAACTTATATGGATTTTTTCTTCTGTAGAACACAGATGATGATATTTTGAAAAAAAAGAAAGAAAAAGAAATTCTGTATTTTTTTTACAATGAATGTCAATGGAATCCAGTATTGTTTTGGACTTTTTAATAAGTTATTTTCTGTTCCACCGAATAAAGCAAGTCATGCAGGTTTGGAACGACATGAGGGAATACATTATGGATCTTGAAGAATTTTAATTTATGGGTGAGCTGTCCCTTTAAGGGCCATCTGGTGAGTTGTATTCATCAAAAAGCCCATATTTACTCACATTTGGCACTTGGTAATTTTGCACCCTGGCTGTATCATAAATGCCCTTGGTTCGAGGTCATGTCTGTCTCAGGTAGCATTTTGATTACCTCTGTGAGAGTGGTAGACATGCGGTTTTTGTTGTAAGACTGGAGCTCATTACTCCTGAGACCTCTTGTGACCTGACATTCCTCAGCTGAGTGCCGTCTGCCCTGTTTATACACCTGTGTTCTGTAAATGTCATACTGTTTCTGCCATTGGTCAGGCGTCGTTGCATAAATGTCTAAAGGAGCATGGCCTCCCCACCGGTCAGGGCCACCATGTTAACCTGCCACTGCTGTTGTTTTTTTATTGTGGATGGTTTTGACTCATTAAAAATAATGGAACAGTCAGAGCTGCCCCGCCATTCACCTGGTCTGGACTGTTTGTGTGAGGAGAGGAAATGCATCAATGGAATGTGAACAGGGTTCATGTTTACAGCCTTTTGAAGCAACTTGCCCATTACAAGAGGTTCAACATCACTGCTCAACACACACGCACACACTCACTATGGGTTTCCATGTTTTATGGGGACTTTCCATAGACATGCATTAAAATGAAAATTCTGGGTTGAAACCGAAAATTCAGGATGCACCTGGCTGAAAACCGAAAATAAATAATAAATTAACAATCAATTAATTAATCAAACGTATTTAATAATCAGCACTCAAATAGATAAAACTGAGTAGTTAAAACTTAAATTGCACATAAGGGAGTTTTTATATCAACCTTTTAATAACAGAATTGTTTCTACTCCAGATTGCTGGTCAAATCTAAACAATTAAATGAAATGACAATAAACTGTAGTAACTTCTTTTCATGACAGATTTAGACTATTTAAACATGCATTAAATAATGAAGACATCTCTAAAAGTTTAAGTAAAAATAAAATGAATATGTAATACAGTGCATATATTATATATATATATATATATATATATATATATATATATACTAAAAAAATGAAATCAACTGGAAGAATATATATATATATATATATATATATATATATATATATATATTCTTCCAGTTGATTTGTTTTTTTTTTGCTTTTCTACTTGTTTTTAAATGTCAACTAAATAAATTAAGTTTTACTAAAGTTTAAAACAAATAGTAGGTTAATTTTTATTTATACAATTTAATAAAGTATGTTATATGTTTGAAACTTATCTTTGCTTTCACCCATGTACATTTCCCACTGATTTATAATTGAATAGAATAGAAAATGTCAACTTTATTTATTTTTTTGTCTTTTTTACTTGATTTTAAATGAGTGTCAACTGTCAACCTAATTTTAGATTGAAAGTGCATGTTCAACTCTTAATTTTAGTGGGTTGATTTTTTTATTGAATATTTTCTAATTTATTATTTGCTTTCAACTATATAATTTTTCACACTGATTTTGCTGTTTATTTTTTATATGCGAACATTTTTCACGTAAAATGTTTTCATTTTAATGGGTTTATTGTACTAGAATAGACTAGAGTTGAGAAAGCGATTATAACACTTAATATTGGTTACTCTCTTTACTACAGGTTTGGAGAGGATGACGGGGATGAAGGAGCCAAGAAGGACCGGAGCTGTGGTCCGCAGTACCAGAGCACCACCGTCCGTGTCCTCACACACTTTGAGGCCGAGCCAGAGGAGTGGCAGGGTCAGCCAGACTTCCTCTTGGGCAGTGATTGGCAGGTGGACGTGACAGAGCTGGTGAGGGACTCATTAAGGGTGGGGGATGAACGCGTGGCCAAGCTGTCAGAGGAACAGGTTCTGATCGGTCTGAACATTGGCACCACCAAAGTTCAGGTAAGAAACAGGAAGAAAATACAGTATGTGTTATCTAGCCTCTATACCACCATGTACCATAAATCAAATCTTACTCTAAAAAAATGTACGTGAAAGTGGTTGCATGCATTGCTACAATAATCCAATAATCTTTGGATTTTCAGCATTATTAAAATTTGATCCATGATTCATTTGTTATAACGTATTATGCAATTTCCTCAATACACCATGACCAGATCTGCCCATGTCGGAGGAACAAAACTGACAGTTACAGTTGACTAAGCCGCAGTTCCCTTGTGTTTATACTGCATGAATAAAATCTGACGACGTCCTTGTTTTCATTGGAAAGCCAGGCTGTCATTTGTCAATCTCTCCATGCGGAAGAGAGGTGAATCAGTCCAAGTTGTGATGTGACACGTGTACACTGTCAGACGAGAAAGAGACAGCATCTCTCACTCTCATCTGTCACAGCTTCTGTGCTGTCTATCTGCACATCTCACAGCTCCTATCACAAACTATATATTCCTTTCTTATGGCAGACTAATTAAGTGTTGGTCTGTGAAAACCTCACATTGCTTCTTACAGATGTCACATTTACTTTCACACATAAATACACCTGCTTGTCAAGCTGAAATTGCCATTAGAGTGCTGTCTGACAGCAAAAGATATACGCCAGAGCCATAGGTGGAGAGTGCTTCGATTTGATCCATTTGCTGAAAATTAAAATCAGATAAGAATCCCAGTAATGGTGGGATGGAATACGTGGAGTCTGAAAACCAGTGCTGCTTTATAGATCGAGATGCCTGAAATCAAAAACCCACCACTTAACCACGGCCAAATTACCAGTTTTCCACCTTGCTATTAGACCAAAGAAAGAATTACATTTCAAAATGGGCCCTCTTGTTTTTGCAGTTCATTAAAATTAAATTGAATGACTAATTACTTACAATTAGAAGAGGTTTCAAAAACAGAGCAAGAATTGGTTTTAAAGTAGACTATTTGGAAGAAAAGATTTGTTGAAGTAGCATAGCAAGCACTAACTTTTATTTTATAGATCTATTTATAAAAAGTGGAGCACTGGGGCAGCATCTTACGCAATATTGGGTAAGGCCCGAGGCTCCTCTTGCTTATTCTTATTTTATGTCTAATTAATAAATCTCTCAATTCAAATGGCAAATTAGAGTAAGAGTGGGATATAAAAACAGAATAAGAATCATTTCTCCACCTTAACATGGCTGTATTTTAGAGTGAAAAATGCTTTCCTGTGGACTTCCACACAGTGTGCAAATGATGGTTAGAAGCAAGTGCGGGCTGTGTGCGCTGGTGACAGTGGAAGTCCCACTTACAGATCAGAAGTAAATGGCTTCTGACACTTCATTATAACATAATGAATGCGGAAATATGGAGGTGGCTGCTTTGCTATTAATTGATCCAGATTAGAAGTCTTCTCATCACGTTTCATATCGAAGTCATTTCCATGCCTGTGTGTCAGATATTGCCATATGGCCGAGGGTGGACAGCTGTCACTTAGATTTTTGAAATTGTACATAGTGACATGAAAAAATGAACAGGCTAAGTTCGTATGAGAAACTAGGAGAGAGTTGGTTGTTTTACAATGTTATCAGAAGCATTTCTGTCTGTGTTTTACCAGGTGTTGTCCCCATTGTCAGACTCAGTTCTGGCTGAGAGGATGATCCGGGTTCTGGATGATAAAGTCAGTATAACAGAGCTGGGTGTGCAGCTGGTCTCTGGCCTTTCCTTGAACCTTCAACTCAGCCCAGGAAGCAACAGGGCCATCGTTGCCACGGCTACCACACAGGAGACCATGCACAATGCTAATCAGGTAGTTTAATTAAACTATTTACAATCAATAAGTAAAATATATAAGTATATTTTAAAGGGTTAGTTCAACCAAAAATGAAATTTCTTTCATTAAGTACTCACCCTTGTGTCGTTCCAAACCCGTAAGACCTTCGTTCATCTTCGGAACACAAATTATGATTGAATCCAAGGTTTTTTTATCCCCATAGAAAGCAACGTAATTACTGTCATTCAAGGTCCAGAAAGGTAATAAAGACATCATTAAAACAGTCAACGTGACTACTGTGGTTCAAATGTAATTTTATAAAGCCCTGAAAATACTTTTTATATGCAAAAATAAAATGAAAATAACGACTGTATTCAACAATTTCTTCTCTACCATATCAGACTCGTATGCAACTGATGCAGTGAATGCAGTTCAGCGCGTCCTTGTTTACGTCCGAACGCTGACTCAGTTTTGGCCGACGCCTGTTCATGTGAGCATGCGTGCTGAAGCATGAGCTGGCCAATACTGATACCTAGAACCTGCAAGCACTGCAACGAAAATAGTGCAGGAGAATGACAGAGGAGAGATGAATTTGTTGAATAAATTTGTTATTTTTGTTTCCTTTTAGCGCACAAAAAGTATTCTCTTCGCTTCATAACATTAAGGTTGAACCACTGTAGTTACGTTGACTATTTTAACACTGAATGTGGTCATTTAATTCTATTGAGGATAAAAAAACCTCTTGTATTTCATCAAATATATGTTAATTTGTGTTCTGAAGATAAAATGAAGGTCTTACGGGTTTGGAACGACACGAGGGTGAGTACTTAATGAAAGAAATGTTATTTTCGGGTGAACTAACCCTTTAATAATAATAATATTCTTTATTGTTATTTATTAGTTATTATCATTGTTATTATTATCAATTAATTGAACAATAAATGTATTGATTATTTCTTGATATTTTATTCATTCATTCATTTAGCTGATCGATTGGTTTCCATTTCTGAATCCTGGTTAACTCTGCCCTCTGTGAATTCTCATTTCACAAAATTTCAACACCATGTAGTTAAATTGCAAATTGCATTCTGGTTTTCAGGTCACAATATTGCATACTTCCATGTCCATTTCTCAGAAATGTAGGGTTGTTTTATCCATGAGCAGGTCCAATCACTATAATCACTGTCATTATGGACAAAGTTGTTTGACACGGGCCGCATATTGATGAGGGGCTGCGGTTTGTTAGTGGATCATGCTGATCGGGGCTGCCCACTTATTCTGAGTCATCTCACATTTAAAACCCTTTCTGATTTCTCGAATCCTTTGCATCGGCAGGGATTTCCTCTTTCCTCCACATTGATAGACATAAAACGGGCAGATTTGTTGAATCTCCCACTGATCAGAGCATCTGTTCACTTTGAAATGTAGTTCTGGGGACTTTTAAAGCATTCAAACTGTCCTGCATTGGAGTAAAAAATTATGCATACTTGATACAAGAAAATTAGCATAATTTGTTCATGTTGTGTTTCTCTTTCAGGAGTCCCTTGTCAGTGCGTGGCTTCAGTTCAGCGATGGCTCCATGACCCCTCTTGACCTCTATAACCCTGCACATTTCGTCCTAACGGCCACTTCGCTGGACGACAAGGTGGTATTGGTGAGAAAAAGCACCACCTGGAGGTGGCCAGTGGTGGTGGCTAAGGGTGAAGGGCAAGGCATGTTAGTGCGCCTGGAGATGTATGGACCCGAATCGTGCCTAAAAACCAAGCGTCGCACACTTCTGGCAGCAGGCAACGCGAACGTCCATGTGAAGTTCGGCCGTGGCGATGAAACGGGAAACAGTGCGAGCGACAGGAGATACAGGCCCAATGCCCCATACTACGGAGGTTCAATCTCAGACATGGAGGCTGGAATCATGAACAGAGGTGCTACCACCATCAAAACATCCATTCCAGGGAAAGCAAGCGGTGACAGGCTCTCAGCTGGTGATATTCCGGTTGATTTCTCTGAATTCCCAGCTCAAGGAGACCTTCCACCTGGACATAACACAGAGGATGACTTAATGCAGACTCGCCGTGGGCTCACAGATCTGGAAATAGGCATGTACGCCCTGTTAGGTGTCTTCTGCTTGGCCATCCTGGTATTCCTAATCAATTGCGTCTCCTATGCCCTTAAGTATCGCAACAAGCAGCTCCCATTGGAGGGCCAGGAGACCATGGCTCACGCCCACGACTGGGTTTGGTTGGGTCATGACGCGGAGCTTTTGGAAAGCCAAGCGGGTTTGTGTCTTGATCAAGAGGAGCTAGGTGGGACCATGGACTCCGGGCTGGGCCTGGAAGAGGGTAGCCAGCTCCTCAATGGCCTTTCCTCTCAGAAGAGTGTGCAAGGCCAGGTCCACAGGTCGGCCTCTGACTCGGGGTGCACTGGGAGAGATCACAAGAGCGAGTCCATAAACTCACCCACTACCAAACGGAAACGAGTCAAATTCACCACTTTCAGCCATAGCAAGCCCAGCAATGGCTGCCCGTCCATAAGCCCTCTTCTCATTGGTCAGAACGACATCAAATGGGTTTGCCCAGACATCGAGCTCGGGGACTCCAAAGAGCTCCGAAATTACATGGAAAGGTTAAATGAAAATGCTACTAAGAACATTGCATAGTGGGCTTGAATTTATTTATGTATTTTTCAGACAAAAGCGTAGCTCACCCATATGCCTTCTGGATAAGGTGGTGGTTGGTGGTGGTCGAGTGGGTGGGTTGGTGGGGGGGGAGGTTGGCCTGACTCTACTGCACTCAGACAAACTCACATCTCACCATGAAAAGGCAAGCCATTCATCTGGTCTTGTTTCCATGGCAACTGTCATGAGGGTTCATCATCAGGAAAGAAGGAAAACAGAGATGGTTGTGAAACCGCTGAGAATGTGAGAACATTGGATTATGAGAAATGTTTCAATTGAGATGTCTATATTTTCTTTTTTTCCAAGAAGAGGATATTCCATTCTATTTTGAAATATATATATATAAATATATATTTGTTTTTTTTTCTTTTCTTTTTTTCTTTTATCACACTGAAGCCGGGTTAGTGGTGGTATCTTTTAGTGAGTGAATATCTCAAAAACACTAAGAGCTGACATTCAAACATATCAGTGGCACACTGGAAAGCGAAGCATTTCCACGAGAAATTGAACATTGACTGGCTCTGATGATGAGTGAGAACACCTTTTGTAGGGTTTTACATATTTTTATACATCTCTATTCCTGTCCGTATTAGTGCGTCTACTTTATTTCTCAAAAGACTGACTCCCATATGTAAGAGCATGTGAATTCAAAGTATGGATGAAAAAATTTCTATTTTGGAACTTTTTCCACCAACAGTTTGAATGAACATGTATATACAGAGGAAGACTTCTGAAAAAACAGGCAGATCAATGATCCTCCACGTCTCTTTGAGAGCTGTTGAGCAAACTGTATTGTTGTAGGTAGTGTTATCAATATTGTATAATATGTTGTTTACAGTATTAGAATGATAGATGGTATGCACTCCATTTGCTTATGTATGTGTGCTATAGCTTTTCTTTTGTTGTTTGTTTGTTTGTTCCATTCTGCTTAGTTTTTGCCCTTACAGTGATTGCAGTATAGAACAAGAAATATCTAACCTCCCTAAATGAATGTTCCACAGATTAGCCAAATAATTAGGCTAAATTTAACAAGATCTGATGAGTTTGGTAGTGCAATCCTGAGATAATGTGATCGATGCAGCGGAGAGACATACATACTTTGGTAAGAAAACCACAAAACGGTTATTTGTGAATAAATTGATTAGTCAAACACTCAGTCTATATTTCTGAACCATTTTTAACCATCATAAAGGACATAATCAATACTCAATTACCCTTAACACAATTTATTTCATAAACAATTCTTAAAGAAAGGTGCCGACTAATTCCCCATCCAGGTGTGTTGGCATGAGATCCGATGCAAGTGTCTAATTTAAGACTGTATTAATTAGAATAAATTCTAATTAATAGTATAAATTGTATTAATTATTTCTCTCCGCTGTTTGCTGCTTGTCTTCAATTTTATGAACCGGAAACAAGTTCTTGAAGACCACAGAGTACATGAGGTACTTCCAGTGTTCAAGATGGTCTGGGGTTGACTTGGAATACACAGTGATCATATCAAGTCAGTACTCTTGAAAAATGTTCCCCTTATATGTGATCAGTCTATGTTTGTTATGTAGCATTTGAGTTACTTTTTAGATGCCAAGCATATGAGAAGTGTTTTTTATTATTTAATTGTAGTCTGTTTTTTGGGCTGATAAGCACTGCCTATTACCACAAATGAAATGAAAACCATATTTTATTTTATGCAGTACATCACTGTTTCCTATTTGTATATTAAATAAAACATCACATCCTGCTTTTCCACTTTTCCACCAGTTGATGGCGCTGATATCTAACCCCAGCTGCCTCAAAGGGGTCATGCAGGTTTTGATGGTCATTCTCCTTGACAGGCGCATGACCCAAGTTTCCAAATAAAGGTTACATCTTTAAAACTGCTGAACTATACTGTAAGTGTGCAAATACAGTGTTGCGACTCAGCCTTCCAGTATATAATAAATGTTCTCAGAGCAGACTATAATTTTACCCCATTGCACTGCAGTAAACCACAGGCTTAACAAAAAGTGTGTTGTTGCCGTGTCTGAGCACCATGTATTAATTCAGAGGTTATTGCAGACACAATAGCTCTGGATGTGAGATATACTCCATTTCTTCGGTCCAGCACATTAAAGGCTCATTAGTGCTAAACTATACAGGCAGGATCCCAATGCTGGATGGTGCTGCTCCCTCCCCTCTGAGACAGGCCAGACTAATTAATGATCAGCGCGGAGAGGCTTTACTCCATGTTAATGTGACATTACCATGCAACCCTTCGCGCTAAATGATTGTACTCATTTAAATGACAGTGATATGACAATTAACACCTTCTTCATAACATGTGACAAAGAAGCGTGACTCCACCCCATCCATCTCCACGAACATTTGACCTGCCATTTGAGTAGCCTACGCTTTGACACATGTATTTTCAGAGATAAGAGATTTTCTGTTCATTTTTCTTTCATTATTATAACTAGGACGTAAACAAATTAATGGACGACAATGTCAACACAGCAAAGAGCCATGGATTATTTTCCTTTTTTCAAAGGCACAACATTCAGCGCACAACTTTATCCAAGGTGGCGACTGAAACAATACAAGCTCATTAGAGAAAATCATACATGCGTACATGCACGCGCTTAATATCGTTCCCGGCGGGACAAGCCTTTTTTGAGATCCAAATTGAGAGGCTGCACATTTAACCCCCTGAGGGATGCTTCTGGAATTGGGTCTGTTTTCTCCTTTTATCTCAGCTGATATTTTGGTATTTGGGTCTCTGTTCCCTGCGTCTCGGAGGAGTTACACTCTAAATTAAATCATGACATTAGCTGGTATCTGTCAGGAGGGTGTATTAATACGGCTAATGTCATAAGCTGGTTATTATCTGCATGAAATGTTTCTTTCTTTGAGCTCCAGATTTTATGAAACAATGGGTGAGAAACTAACAAGACCTCTTAACCTCCTATTAGCCGAGTTTTCACAAAGAACATCTTGCTGTAGTCTTGCCTTCTGCTAGTTAACAACGTTGGCGTTGCTGAAATGTCAACAGTTGTCAATTTAATGCCAGCACTCGCAACAGATGAAGACGGTCAAACCTTTGAGATATACATGCTTTCTATAAATGAACATAGTAAAGTAAAATACCCGATATATACTTCATTTTCCACTAACCGGTTTACAGGTGTATGACTTTACAATAAATCTATCTTTTAAATGTCTGTCAATGTCGATTTATGAACCAGTTATGCGGGTTCTGTGGACGTGGTTGTGCTGGCCATTTCCGCAGAGTCCATGACATGAACATCGGCTTTTACGAGAATTGGCACAGCAGCGCATGCTCCATATATTCTGTATGATTTGCCGTGTCTAACGTGCATATCAACAACCCATCTCTGGCCTAGCTTTTATATGCTGTTCAAAGAGAAGCTTCTCACTGTTTGACTTCTAGTAACAGCGTGACAGACCATATAAAGGAGTCAGTCAATGGAAGCAAAGCATACAGGAGATGAGAGAGTAGGCTACACACCAAAATGTTACTCCATTTCACTATTAAACCTGAACCAATACTACAAGCCACCTCAGTCATCAATATCTTACCAAAAAAATAGAACATGGCTTTTATCGTTGTTGTTTTTCTGGGTAGTTGTGTTAGGGTGTCCTTCATATGGATGTCGCTTGTTCAAGCGAAGACGTAATTAAAATTGAGTTTGGAAAATGTGTGAATGCTGAAAAAGCATTATGTGAGAATCAGAGCTGTGCAGCAGTACACTTTCAGTCATTAAGTTTTTTACTGCACAAGTGCATTAATAGAAGTCCAAATAACTCATGATTTATGAAATGTTTTGCTTGAAAAGCGTTGTTGTGTTATCTTTCTTTAAAATAAATGACTGTTTTTATTTTTGTTTTAGTTAGTTTTGGTCCTCAAATTTGATTGGCCAAACAGCATCCCAGACTTTGCGTTTTCTGCAGGTTACATCGTTAAACCTGTAGGTGGCGACAAGTGACTGTTTTAATGAGTGAATCATTTGAATCGCTGATTTATTTTGGAAAAGAACAAAGAACGAAATGTCTTTATGAGCAAGTAATTGAATCGATTCATTCAATAAACAGTTTTAAACAGTTTTTGTTGATGGAGCAAAAATACACAAAGTAAACAAATAATCGGAATATTACGTTTATTGAACTTGTATAAATGTATCATACCAAAGTTCCTTTCAAGGAAAGTCTTTTCACTCGGCGGCCATATTTGCAACGCCTCCGGGCAGCTATTTCGGGCATCCAAGACCAAAGTTGCAAATGACGCACTATACATTATGTACTTATACACTATGCACTTATGCACTATACTCATCCATGTAGTTTATGAATTTTTTATGTTTGTTTTGTCATTAAACATCAGAGTCTGATCCCCTCTCCACAATGTAATTAAAGTTGCCACAGCTGAGTGCATGAAGTCTCCAACATTCCACAATTCGTTTTTTCCGTTAATTTAGTGCATCATCCGGGTATTTAAAGTGCACTTTTTTCTTTTTACAATTTTCTGTGTAAACGCACTACTCGCACTATTTATACTTAAAAACGTCATAGGATAGTGCACAAGTACACAAATTGGGACACACCTCAAGTCCTATCTATTTGAATTGGGGAATCCTGAAATCTCATAAACTGCTTGGCAAACTCACAATTAAATAACATACTTCAAATCCGCAACAAAATCTAACATGAACTGTCGCATAAATGTTGTTTCTTATGCCCAAATAGTGTTAAAAAGCGTATTTTTCAGGCTAGATGAGCCAATGCGCATGTGCAGTCCTAAGCCAGTGTCACGTTTCTATGGGAACCGGAGCATCTAATGGCAGCTGCAGTGACGCAATGACTTTATTAATCAGTGATTGGCTCTTTTACTTAGAAGGCGGGACGTATTCCGCCATATTGCGCGTTGCAGTTTCTCCCATTCATTACTAACAGAAGTAAACCGTCTTTCTCTATAGTTTTTGATCATACTCCCCATCATGCTTTTAGTCCAAAGATTAAACAATAGGCATACAATAGCTATAAAAAAAATAGCTACACAGCTACCATACATTGATAAATAGCAAATGCAAACAAAAGATTATATTCGCATCTGATCAGGTAGGGAATATGAGGAAAGCCCCCTGGCAGGGCCACTGGTGGTATGGACAATAGCAGATTATTAGATCAATGATTTCTCTATTCAGTGCCTAGACTATACATATTTATAATGAGTGTGGGAGGATTGTTTGAATGCACTGTGTATCTGCAATCGAATTATCAGACCATGAAACAAGTCTCCAGTACACACTGCCTGTACAGCAATTATTTTGAAGGAACATAAATTGTTAGCACACCTATACGCAGAGGCCTAAGGTGGCTCAGTATTTAATGGACCACACTAACAAATCCGATTATCTGTGTCACTGTTACTCTGCTCCATAACCGTACCTCAGGGCTGGCCAATAAATCACATCACCGTCTTCTGGCAACACAAAAGAGCTCACTTTGAGGAGCTGTAAAAACTGAAGCCATTAGCACTTGACTCAAAACGCACTCTTATTTCTTTCTGTCTGCTTCCCGTCTCAGTGCTGTGGTCTAAATGAAAGCGGCTTTTCAGGAAATGGAGTTTGTAGGTAAGGGTTGAGAGGTTGCCATCAGGAACACATGGGAAAAGGCTGGCAGGTCCATTACTCTGCCAAAGTCAACCTGTCCCGCTGTTGGATGCACCCCTCATGATAGTCGCTCTCAAATGAAAGCATTTATTTGTTTCCATGTCAGTACCCCTCAAAGTGCTGCCGCTTGTCAGCTTGGGAGCAGATACTGAGGTAAATAGCAAGGGTCACTTCCCTGCTGTCTCTTCCTGTGGCTTTGTACAAGTGTAGATGACAAGCAAGCAACTGTAGCCAGGAATGATGCTTGGATATATGTACATCAAAGTGTGTATAAATATAGGGGAGTCTCACTTTTCACTGCAGTGAATTGTTCTCACAGTGGGTTTATTTTTCAAAGCCAATTTATGTACAGGCAGATACCTTGAAGTCTCAGCTACCAAAAAAATTTCAACTATTTTTGCCCAGGAAAAAAAAGAACTATGCCTATATGACAACATGCCCCAAATAATTTGCCATGTAAATATGAATTACCAGTCGAGGCCTTTGAGAACTACAGTCTCATTGTTTTCACATATGAGCGTGACTCTAGAGGTGAAGGATTTTTTTTTTTCATATGCACTCAATCAAAACTGTATAATTCTGCACAGCGTGTCTTGCCTTAAAATATGCTGCGTAACACTGTTTTATGAATGCAGATAATGAGAGAGACCATGACTCAGATATGCACTGGCAGCTCTGAATTAATCAGTTTTCAAGATACCTCAGTCAAAAGATTTTTTTTCTCCACAACCCTTCAGTCTCACTCTAAATCTAAGTAGTTTTTCTTTTCTTTCTTTCTTTTTTGTTGTAAAGCCAAGCAAGTCTGGGGTGTCAAAAGAATCTTAATTCGGCATTAATGCTCCCAAAACCTTCAGGTTCTCTTGAGAGAAAATCTGAGAGTCAAACCTTGCATGCAAACCATTCCTACAGTTCTCCAAAATCCTTTTATATTATATCTATAGTTCTCTTTTGCATGTCAAAAATAGTGCTATAGTATGCAATCTTGTTACATTAGTTTGAGATAAGTACATTGAAATGACACAGAAATATCTATATGCTGTAGCTGAACTAATTTAAAATGATGTAAAACTGCTGGCCTAATCGAATAAGCCACCTAGCAACCACACAGAACACTTTAGCAACTACATAGCAACACCCTGGCAGCCACCCAGGGCACATAACCATTTTTTGGCAGTGAGATTTGCATGGGCAAGCATCACTTGCATAAAAGTCTAGTTTGTTGTTCCTGCTTGTGCATTCGTTTTTGAAAAAGTCTTCTTTTCTTTGATCCCAGAGAAAGAGAGAGATGTTTAAAAACATCTTAAGGCTTCACATCCTCCAAGAATATTGGAACATTAGCCAAGGTTTTGTTGTCACTCATGTCAAGCTGTGCATGAGATAATTGCTGTTATTCAGAAAAACACTTCTAAAGACACTTTAAGAGAAATCATACTGTAAAATGGCATGTGGTCACAGATAAAATATATTCAGTAGGCTCTATTACTCTCTTACTTTGCTCGTGACTTTCTGTAATGGTTTTTGGATGTTTTTGTGTGCATATGTATGTGTGTTTCATATGCTTATTTTTACATTCCATTTCCCATCTTTTTAGCTGAGTCCAAAATCACTCCTTTTTTTCTATGGAACACAAATGGGGTGTTGGCCATTTTGTAGTTTTGTCCAAATTGTAGTACTTATTTATACCCATAATGCACTCTGATTTATAGTGTACATCCTAAGTCTGTAACACCAGGAGCATTCACATTTATTTTAGGCACTGCATTATATTATTGCCAGTTATTTTGTAGCTAAGCTACCAGTTAGCTTGCGGGCTAAAGGAAAAAACAAACAGCGATTGTTTAATGACAATTTATAGCTTTTGGCTTATATAATAAGTTATATGACAATTTAAAAGACATTAGTCTAATTAATCATTAATCTAATCTAATTTGTTGACAATACATGAATGATAAAAGTATTTTGGGGGACACAATTCTCCTGGGAATGTATTATTTTATACAGTATAGGCCTAAATGTATTTATAAATGTTTGGAGTAAGATTTTTTAAAGCGGACCTATTATGCCCCTTTTTTACAAGATGTAATTAAAGTCTCAGGTGTCCCAAGAATGTGTCTGTGAAGTTTCAGCTTAAAATATCTCACAGATCATTTATTATAGCATGTTTTAACACATTTTGTTGTGCTATAAAGCATGCTGTTTTTGTGCATGTGTCTTTAAATGCAAATGAGCTGCTGCTCCCCGCCCCCTATCCAGAATAGTGTTTCCTTCATATGCTTGGTTATGATTATCATCTGTATTGCGATCACGCTCATGGGCAGTCCTTCTTCATCATGAAAGTTTATTATCTGCGTGTATTTTAAACTTCTAATTTATTGTTTTCTGAGCGCACACTGACTCAGACAGCACATCTTGTGAGAATTAAACTAGCTTCTCTTTCACTTTTTATTGTACTTAAACTGTCAAATACACACAAGGTTGTCAAAAACACACAAAGTTCACATAAACACAGTCGGTTATGTCTGTGAACGTAAACAGCAGGGACAATCGCATGTGTATATTAGATCTGTGTGTGGCGCATTCCCTTCAAAAAAAAAGAAAAAAAAAAGAAAAAAAAAGAATCCACTGCTTCTTCAGTGGCTCAGATGTCGGGAGTAAATGAAAACTGTTACATTCACTCTTACATCCAAAACCAAACCAGTTCAACTGCTTAACAGACATTCTTGTCGCTACAGCTGCTCTGGCATCAAGACAGTGGCGGACAGTAGGGGTTGCACCGACTAATCGACTAGTCAACTTTAATGCTCTGCTTTGGCACTTTAAAGGTTTACCTCGGCATAGATGAATAACAAGAGTTCAGTACATAGAAATGACATACAGTGAGTCTCAAACTCCATTGTTTCCTCCTCCTTATATAAATCTCATTTGTTTAAAAGACCTCCAAAGAACAGGCGAATCTCAACATAACACCGACTGTTACGTAACAGTCGGGATCATTAATATGTACGACCCCAATATTTGCATATGCCAGCCCATGTTCAAGGCATTACACAAGGGCAGCCAGTATTAACGTCTGGATGTGAACAGCTGAATCAACAGACTAGGTAAGCAAGCAAGAACAATAGCGTAAAATGGCAGATGGAGCAATAATAACTGACATGATCCATGAAAACATGATATTTTTAGTGATATTTGTAAATTGTCTTTCTAAATGTTTCGTTAGCATGTTGCTAATGTACTGTTAAATGTGGTTAAAGTTACCATCGTTTCTTACTGTATTCACAGAGACAAGAGCCATGTTATTTTCATTTTTTAAACACTTGCAGTCTGTATAATTCATAAACACAACTTCATTCTTTATAAATCTCTCCAATAGTGTGTAATGTTAGCTTTAGCCACGGAGCACAATCAAACTCATTCAGAATCAAATGTAAATATCCAAATAAATACCATACTTACGCGATTAGACGTTGCATGACGAACACTTTGTAAAGATCCATTTTGAGGGTTATATTAGCTGTGTTATGTTAGCTTTTATGTTGTTTAAGGCAAGCGCGAGCTCTTGGGGCATGGAGCACGAAAATTAAAGGGGCCGCACACCCTGAATCGGCGCATTTATAATGATGCCCCAAAATAGGCAGTTAAAAAAATTTATAAAAAAACAATTATGGGGTATTTTGAGCTGAAACTTCACAGACACATTCACACCTTAGACTTATATTACATCTTTTAAAAACATGTTCTTCAGCACCTTTAAGCATGAGGTCGACTAGTCGCTGGTCATGGTCTATAGAGGGCACAACAGGATAAGAAATCATTGAAGTCCACATTTACTCTCCATATCCAACAGTTGATGACAAATATATGCATACTCCAAGAGCGCTCCACAAGATTTGTTTGATTATACCATATGGATGCTTAATATTGATCAGATTAAACAGCTTATTGTACATGTGAGTTTATTGCCGTTCTAAACTGCGCTGCTACATTACGCGCACACACAGACAGTAGCGCGCAGATCGCACACGCTCACAGAATCATTCAGAAGCGCAGAAATGAATTGTTCTGTGATTTATCAATAAAATAGCTTAAAAACTTAAAAGTTCTAGCATATATTTCTTAGTAACTTAAACCCACATCTTCACTATTTGTAGAGAGAAGCTGCCAGGTAGAATTAATTCACACGCAGTCGCTCTTACTAAGGCATTCATATGTTATCTTTAATCTGCTACTTTATCTGTATCTGATCTAGAACGAGCAGAAATCTGTCAGAAATATAACAACCCAAAAACAGAAGAATTGAAAAAAAATATAGGATATAGTTATATAGGAGCAATATTTGTGGGCAGCATCATATCATATGCCATATCTGTACTCAAGGCGTTGCAAAAGACGCAAGACATGAGTGCAACGGTCATACATGTCTGTCTAGCGCATGTTTACATAGAAAACCAATGGAAAATTAGCACATTGGAATGGAAAAGTGCGTTCTTATTTGTTCATTAATGACTTCATCTTCGACTAGTCGACTCGACTTTAATCACATAAATGTCGACTTTTAAAAAATCTGAATTCGCTCAGGGTGGAAACTGTTAATACAGCAGAGTCCGTCAGCAGTCGTGGACAGGGCCTGTGTAAAGTGATGTCACTTCGTACAGAATCTGCGAACAGCTCGTTCTGAGAACTGCTTATGATTTATGGGAATAAAAAAAAGTGGGTGAATTTTTATCATTATAGGGTGGTTGTGCACATTTATGTTCCAACTCCAAGTAAAAGTGAATTTTGCATCATAGGTGCACTTTAAATGTTTTATAAAGAAGCCATTATACTTAATTTAGACTGCATTTATTTGATCAAAAATACAATATTGTTGTTATTATTATATTAAAAACAGTAATATTGAACAATATTATGAATATCGGTTTTCTGTTTTAATGAATTTAAAATGTAAAAATGTAATTTATTGCTGTAATGGCAAACCTGAATTTTCAGCAGCCATTACTCCATTTATCAGTGTCACATGATTCTTCAGAAATCATTCTAATATGCTGATTTGCTGAAATATTTATTTTTGTGGAAACAGTGATACCTTTTTTCAGGATTCTTTGATTAATGGAAAGTTCAAAAGAACAGAATTTATTTAGAATAGAAATCTTTTATAATCTAAATTTCTTTACTGTCATTTTTGATCTATTTAATGCTAAGAAAAACTTATTTGATTAAAAATTATTTGATAAAAAATATATATATATAAAAGTATTGAACTATTGAAAATGTATTCATTGAATTCAGGACCTATACTATAGTATGGGAATTTGTATGCAGCTATTTTCAATTACTAAATGCACACTGTGGCATTCATTTTAGGGAATAGTGAACAAGAGATGCATTTGTGTGTGTGTAGCCCTCCTGTTTGCTTTTATGTTAGTCAAATCCTTTCTTTTGTAGGTTGTTTTCTTGCTGAGTTTTAATTCTTATTGTCCCCTTTTTATATTTGTGTGCTGTTATAGGCTGCACTTAGATCCACTACTTCTCACCGTCCCTATGCTACACTTAATTGCCATGCACATATTCACGCACAGTAGTGTGAAACACTGTTCTTATGTCATTCTGTCACTCACACACACAAAAACTTTTCTGCTAATACCAGCAATGTTAACTCTCTGACATTCATCACCCTCACACATTTCTCCATCTCCCTCTTACAAACACATACACACAGTGTGGAGCAATATGACATCCATAAAGAGATCAAGATGCCAGCAGCACATGAAAAGTCCATCCAGCCCTGGAGACGAAAGAGGCCACAGTGACAGCTGTGTGCGCCTTATTCCTCCTCCTCCTCTCTTCCCACCATTAACTCTGAGCTACAGCAGCCTCGCTACAAGTCCCTCTATCATTTCAGCAGGTCTGTATTCTCGCGCATTCTGCCCCTAATCCTCTACAGTGAGAATCCAGCATCCGAACGACTGCGAGGAAGTCCTGGCTTAACCCCCGACAAAGTTTTATCTTTTTAAATCTCGCAGAGGATTTGTGCGTCAATCCCTATATCCTGGGATTTTTCTACTCTCTCCTTTTATATATATATAAATATACACTGTATGTATTCTGTGGTGCGCAGAAGGAAAAGTGTAACAACAAACATTTTGTGTGCATCTGAAGGAGTGTGGGTGATTCTCATGAAATCCAGATACAGAAGGTGTCTAGCATCAGAATTTTTAAAATGCCCTTGAAGCCAATTTTCTTTTTGCACATATAAGATTGAAGTCTGAACTTACTATAAACATTATTTTTAGAAGATTTTAAAAAATATTTCCTATATAATTTTTACATTTTTTAGATGAAGTCCATAAAAAATTATCATTACCGCAACATGACATTACGTTAAATATATGGTTAAAAATTTGTATTTTTGGCTAATGTTAAAGTAGACCCTTATTACTCCTGCTCAAAGCTATGTAAAACTCTGGAGAGATTACTTTTTTATATTTATTATTTTTTGTAATTTCCTTATTTTCTCTCATTACCGAAACATACGTGATGATTTACAATTTCTTTTATTTAATTGTTTTTCTAAAAGATACCATACACATTTGTCATGTAGCAGACCTTAAATGAGTAGTGTTGTATAATATGATTATACATTTTAAAACAAAATATGATTATCTAATTATTGCTTAATTTGTAAAAAATATACATGTTGCGGTAATGAAAATGCCATTTCGGTAATGAGGATCAATGTTTCGCAAATGAGATTTAGCTCACACATTCTCTGTTGACAAAGGGTGCTCTTGTAAAAAGATTTTAGTTTAGCTAAAACACTTTGGTCCTGACACTGAACCACACAACCTTTTTCTGAGAATAATTTAATGTGAAGAACTTGAATAGCAGCAACTCGATTTATGAGTTGGTCAAACAACTAAAACAAACAACTGGAATGACTGCTTTGTACCAATCACGTTTTCCCTCAACTGTAACTCATTCATGAGCATTTCTTGTGTTTTGCCCATATGTCAGGTAAAATGCAGAAATGTCTAGCAGAGGAGGTGACAGGAAGTTGTTCTAGGATTATGTCCCGTATGTCGCGACGATAGTACCAGAACCTTTCTCCTGGGAATCTGATGCTCGGTATATAGAAGCGGTTCTCCCCTGCACAATTCATGGTGTCGACTTCATACTGCCCTTCAGCAATCTGTTTTAAGAAACATTTGTATAGCCTCTACACCAGTGGTCATCAACCTTTTTGAAAGACAAGATCTACTTGATAGAAAAAGACAGCCCAGATTGTATTTAGTATTTTTTTCGTGGTCAATGTAGATTCTGATTTATTTATTTATTTTTTACAAGCAAATTGGCCGATTCTGATACTGGTTGCAGATATTTATTATTAATATTATTATAATAAACAAAAATACATTACATAGCCATTTCAAATTAGAGGGAACCACTGCTTTTTAATCATAATCCAAACAAAGATGCTACGCACGTTGCATGAGCAGTTGTTTTTTATTTGAATTAGATTTAATTTCAAGATTTAAAGCAAAAACAGAATGGTCTGACTTTATCTTTGTAAAATTACAAATACTACACACACAAAAAAGCATAAAACAAAAACAGCAGGCTGAATGAGACGCAGATTCACTCTTTCTGACAGCAGGTGGCGCTTATGGAGCAGCAGTGATACAGCGTTTCCTTGGTTACCGCTGTTAACAAAGCTGAAATGCGATTATAATTAGCTACTTTTTTCGGAGTTAAGAGGAAAATAAAATGCCATTGCCATCAAAATCTTTTAGAGATGTATTCATAATCCCTCACCCCCAATTCAATATTTATATTTTCTTCCTATATTTCGAGCATCGTGAACAGTGAGCTGCTCTGCCTGCTACAGAATTTTCTCCTTTTTGCGTCCTGGCTTCTTGTTAACAGCTGTTTACAGACTCATACATAATGTAGGCTATTTACCTTTATCTGTCTGTCCCATAAAACATCAAAATAAATATAAAAATACAGTACAAAGACTGGAGAAATGTAATTTTTGTACTCATTTTTCTGTTATTTTCGCAAGCTACTGGAACAGTGATAAAGATCGACCAGTCGATCGCGATCGACGGGTTGGCGACCACTGCTCTACACATTTTAGCTGGACAGCATGTACTATAATGTAATGTAACTGAGAAATATTCACACATTAACAGAAATCTTGAAATTAAATTCACCTGTGTGACTGTACCAGGGAACAAGTCACCATCTTATTCAACCAGGACCCACAGTCCAACCTCTATGGTGGCCTCTGTTCTGTCAGTTCTCCAAGTACCTTAGCAACTGCCAAGCAACACCTTAGCAACCACCCAGGTTACCATAGCAAGCACCCAGAACACCCTAGCAACCGCCTAGAAACACCTTAGCATCTACCCCAAGTACCTTAGAAACCGCCTAGCAACCACACAGAACACCCTAGCAACTGCCTAGCAACACTTTAGCAACCACCCCAAGTACCTTAGCAACCGCCTAGCAACCGAGGGGCGAGTTGTGCCACTGCAAGCACCATTCACATTTTCTTCAGGAAATGTACATTCTTCATTTCCAAAGGAATTTTCTGTCTCGCTTAATGAAGATGTTGGGGTTAGATCTAGAAGTGCTTGCTTTTGCTTTTTTTTTTTTTCTGTAATATTTTGCCGAATTTTTCTTCCAAATTTTTTTTTTCTCTCATGCTGTCTACTTGTGAGGTCCTGAGTAGTCTTAATTGTACTATTTTCTTTACGTTTTCGATACCTGAAAAAGAAAAACATTAATGAAAGGTGAAATGCAGTAAGCACTGACATAAATACAAACTTTGGACTATGATCAAAATTGAACACAATTTTTTATTTAGAATGGTAGGTGTGTGTCTGTGTGTGATGTGAAAGAGAGTGTGTGTATCTACAGTATAGTGTATACTGTACAATTATGTCAGCCTTCATATTTGCATGTCAGCATCTGTGTGTGTGTGTGTGTGTGTGTACTTATGTTTCTGTGCGCGTCCGTGTGTCTGTGTGGGAATGAGTGCAAGTGTTGGTTAAAACAATTAATCCAAGTTATATTTTCTCCCTATTATCACCCTGTCCCCTGACCTTTCTCTCTCCTTTCTTCTGTACTCCTCAAGTAACACTGGATTACTGTATATTTTTTCCCTATGCTTTGCCAGCCTGTCTTTAGCTGATGCCCTTTTCTTTTCAACTGATGCTTGCCTGTAACAAAATATACAGTACCCATCTTGATTGAATGTAACATTTTGTAAAAAAGACAGAAATACATTGCTTCACGGTAAAAATATTAAATAATATTACATTTATAGTAGGTGGCCTATACTGCTTTTTGTGGAAGCACTTCATAAAAATGAAAAATTAGTGACCCCTGCTGAGGGGGTTGTAATAGCTATTTTGTTTACACAATCTGTTCAATAAGTGTTTAAGGCAAATATCAAGTTATATTGAAATTAGCAAGAGTTATAGTGCACGTTCCTCCTTCATAAGTCTGTTTCTCACTACCGAAACATTGAGTATCTCCACCGCAACAGGCCTTCAATTGTTGTGGTGAATGATAAAGGTGTTGCGGAGGATGAGCGACCTTAAACATTTTTGCTGACTGTGGAAGCTAAATGAGGGTTAGCTAAACTTTCCCTTTCTTTTTATATTTAGACCATAATGGGTTATATAGTAATCAAAAAATTAAAACAGCAACATTTTGTAAAACTACACAAACTCATGTTTCGGTAATGAGAACTAAAAAGTTGTGTAGGTACTATGACAAACAAAATTTTAACTTTTATCAAGAGAAAAAAAAATAAGAACTGCTTACCTGGTAGCCATCTTGAGTGTCACAGTCAATTATGTCCCTTCCAGCAAAACTCCTTGAAAATGTTAGTTTCTTGAGGACTTAAACAATGATTGAAAATTGTTGCGGAGGATGAGAAAATTGGTCTTGGACACATTTATATTCCTTATTATTTTTACTACATTTACCAATGATCACCAAATACCACATGTTTATTTACTGTAAATGTTTATAGGTTAACATACACTGAAGCTTTTTATTTTTATATATTTTTTAATTTAAAGATGAAGAGATGTTTATAACTGTATCCTTCTTATTTTGATAGCATTTACTTTTATCATCAAAATGTTTCATGACACCTCATAAGTCTAATTTCGCGAGAATCACCCGTGTGTGGACTCTTGTCGTCCGTCTGCAGCTGAGTTGTATTATTTTAGTATCATTTACATTATATAATATAGTTTATTCATATTTTAAATTAGCTTTTTTCAGTTTCCATATTAAAGGGTTAGTTCACCCAAAAATGAAAATTCTGTCATTTATTACTTACACTCATGCTGTTCCACACCCGTAAGACCTTCATTAATCTTCGGAACACAAATTCAGATATTTTAGTTCAAATCCGATGGCTCAGTGAGGCCTTCATAGGGAGTAATGTCACTTCCTCTGTCAAGATCCATAAAGGTACTAAAAACACATCTAAATCAGTTCATGTGCGTACAGTCGTTTAATATTAATATTATAAAGCGACGAGAATATTTTTGGTACGCCAAAAAAAACTAAATAACGACTTATTTAGTGATGGCCGATTTCAAAACAATGCTTCAGGAAGCATCGGAGCACAGTGAATCAGTGTATCGAATCTGCAGTTCGGAGCGCCAAAGTCACGTGATTTCACCCGTTTGGCGGGTTTGAACCGCGATCCGATTCATGATTCGATACACTGATTCATAACGCTTCGATGCTTCCTGAAGCAGTGTTTTGTAATCGGTCATCACTAAATAAGTCGTTATTCTGTTTTTTTGGCGCACCAAAATATTCTCGTCGGTTTATAATTTTAATATTGAACAACTGTACTCACATGAACTGATTTAAATATGTTTTTTAGTACCTTTATGGATTTTGACAGAGGAAGTGACATTACTCCCTATGAAGGCCTCACGGAGCCATCGGATTTGAACTAAAATATCTGAATTTGTGTTCCGAAGATCAATGAAGGTCTTACGGGTGTGGAACGGCATGAGGGTGAGTAATAAATGACAGAATTTTCATTTTTGGGTGAACTAACCCTTTAATTCTAGTTGCTTTAGTCATTTTATGTGCTTTTGTCATTTTTATTAGTTTTTAATAGCTTTATTTTAGTTTTAGTTTTAGTCATTTTAGTCTTCTCTAATTTGAAATGGCTTCTCGATTGAAAAAAAAAAAAGTAGGACAGGGACTTTGTGCGAGTGACAGGTTGCTGAAGGGAAGAGGTTATTGTCCCGCCCCCACACCGGTGAACACATCATCAGAGAAAAATGTTTGCAAGAGGGAGGGGAAGTTATTTTAAAGATTATGAAGCACAGAATCATTTTTAATACAATTATTTATAATAAACACTGCCATATTCCATAGAATGGTCAATTTTGATATCATGGTGACTTTAAACTTAGTTATTTTAATTTTGTTGTTGTTTTATGTTTTTTAAATGTTAATCTATCATTTATATTTTATTTTGTTTCAATTACCAAGAACTATTTTTAATAGTTTTGTATTAGTTATCAAGAACAACACTGGTTGGGCGTGAACAGCCTTTTAGGGTGTGGAAGGAGAACAGGGTACGAGAGGAGAGCAGGGCACAGCTGTTGACATCGTGAACGTGGTTTAATCACAAGGGAGTGGGCCATCATCATCATCATCATTGTTGCAGTGCAGGACCGTCCAGGCTTTGCTTAGGGTGGGGGCTGGGGTCACCAGCAGTGCAGGGACAGAAATCAGTAAACAGCATGCAATTACCAATCGACTCAGACAAGGTAAAAAATGGCAGATGGTCCCTTAACTGAGACCAAGCGCTGTTCCGTGAGTGGATTTTTAACTAAAGCTGGATGAGTGAAATTAGTTATTTGTATTTTTGCACCGTTTTGCGTCGTTTGCGATTGCAGCCTCGGTCCCCGGCTGTCTGCATAAAGCCTCTGTTGTCTAGAAAGCCGAGAAGGACTCAATTAGATACGCAATTTGCAGGCTTCAAGCATAATAGGATGAGCGAGGGGGCCGAACGTACTGGATGAGGAAAAATGATCAAAAACAGTGAGCTCGCCGGGTGATTTTTAAAATGATTATCCTCTCATAAATCAGCAGAAGACAGTTTGTCTTGTCACTTCAAATGAACAAATAAACCATTTGACCCTTCTCTTTATTACAATGAGAGACGAGCAGACACTCGCGATCAATATAGTGCCGAACAAGTCACTCATTTGTTTCTCAGGCAGTTTCAGGACATCGGGCGGCTCCGTCATTCACAACCCAGTCACGTCTCCACTCTGTGTCCCAAGTAAATGCTGCACTGAAATGTGAGGGAGGAGGGGAGATGGATATATTTTGAGGATGTTTGTGTGTGCGGTGGAGCAGAGAGCTGATGGGTAGTGTGCTCCAGACTGAATCGGACAGAGGGCGAGGCAGGGGGTGACCCGGCCTCAGCTCATATCCTGCCGCGGTATTCGAAACAGAGTACCAATGTGATGGCTTCACTGCAGGTTGGCTCTGTTTCCATACAAAGAATATTAATGTATTTAGAGGTTGGTGACCCAGCAAGGCATTGTTGCACGTCAAGGGTTACAAAAGGTCAACTCTGCTGAGGGCTAAACACTCTCTATACTCTTGGTGGCATCAAAAGCTGGCTTGCATTTTGAAATTTGCCAAAAGAGCTCAGAGCATATATCAAACACGACCCGAGGACGAGTTCTTTGGTATTCATATCCTATGAGATGCAAATGCTGATATCAGAAGTATTACACCTCTAATGCTACATTCCTCCGAGGGATTATTTTTAAACTTTGTCTTTAGCCTTTTGTGCTCAAACAGTATCACTGCGGAACAAAACAAATTTAGTAAATGTCACACATTTTCAGTGGCATTTTCCATAATGGCCTCGTACAAATAAACAAAGGCGTTAGGCCGGGAATATAATGAGGTATACAGGTAGTCAAGCTGTGTTTGAGAGCCTAACGCTGCCATTGGGTCATGCGTACTGGGCCAGTTGCAGTGGCGCTCCCTTGGCTGTGGATTAGAGGAGCAGACGGGAGCACTCTGGCCTGCACAACTCATTAGGTCAGAGCTAATCCGGCTTTTGCGGTAGGAGACCCTCAGAGTCTGAATGACCCTTTGGAAAGCTGAATGCTGCTGTTCCAGGCACTGCATAAATGGGAGATAGAGACAAAAAATTCCCTGACACAAGCTTGGACGTATCCAACTGCACAGAATGCCTCTCAATTAGTGGTCATTGATGTGGGTTATCGGAATGACTGAGAAAATCTACAGAGCATAGTATACACTGTTGGGTCCAAATGCCTGGATGATTGTAGCTTGCATTGAAAAGTTTAATTGACCTTTTTAATGTAATTATTTTTCATTGTTTTAATTCATTTGAAAACTTTTTAATTACAGCAGCACTCAAGCTACATGAACACAACACACGCATATATATATATATATATATATATATATATATATATATATATATATATATATATATATATAAAATCCTAAATCTGTTACGGAAGCCCATTTCTCCCCAAATGTAATTGACTTTTTATTTCTCATAAATGTTATTTAATATTTTACATTGAGATTTTAAGTGCTCACCATTTTTCTCTGTATAGTTTATTGTTTGGCTAAAAATCCTACATTTTCAGTGTTTTCTCAGATATTTGGACTCCATTGTATATGGCAGTGAAATAAATACTTGCTGAAATTAAAGGGTTGGTTCACCCAAAAATGAAAATTATGTCATTTATTACTCACCCTCATGTCGTTCTACACCCGTAATCAGAGAGGTTTTTTTATCCTCCATTGAAAGCAACGGAATTACCACATTCAAGGTCCAGAGAAGTAGTAAAGATGTTGTTAAAATAGTCAATGTGACTACAGTGGTTCAGCCTTAATGTTATGAAGCGACGAGAATACATTTTGTGTGCAAAAACAAAACAAAAATAACAACTTTATTCGACAAATTGAAAAATACGTTATTTTTATTCCTGTGCTTTAATACCTTTCTGGACCTTGAATGTGGTAATTTTGTTGCTTTCATTGGAGGATTAAAAAAAAAAACCTATCAGATTTCATAAAAAACATCTTAATTTGTGTTGATGAACAAAGGTCTTACGGGTGTGGAACGACACAAGTGTGAGTAATAAATGAAAGAATTTTAATTTTTGGGTAAACTAACCCTTTAAGTGAACATTTTAATTGTCCACAACATTTACTCAAAATCCAATCACACATATCTGAAAATGGTAAGTTTGCAGACTGAGACTAATATGAACGAAAGAATTCGTATGGCCAATATAACTCAATGTTCTACATCATTGTCAGAAAAGAGAAACATACAATAGCAAAGTGCTTTTGCTCATTTATTCAATTTAGGCCAAAAGTATATGAAAATATTTAGAAAGATGTTAGCTAGTTGAATTTGCAACCTTAACTTCCTCTCATGCAAAAAGACTCCTCAGACACAACTCAATTCTCTCATGCACTCGGTGAGGTTCTCAAAAGTATTTACCTCTGAAATGCAACTAATTTGTAAGCATACCTTTGAGGTTTGACAGCCTATGTGTGCGTGCGTGTGTGCCTGTTTGTTTGTTTTTTGCCTTTATGCTCCCTGTCAGCCACTCTCATGTTTGACAGTGGAGAAAATAACCTAATTACCATGCATCCAGATCATTTAAGCTGCTGCTCCCCAGTGGGATGCCTGCATGCATGAGCTGGTGGAAGTTCTACAAAGGTGGGTGGTAATGAAGCCAGGGCAGATGCACGCAGAGGGAGTAGGCTGTGGGTATTTATGCTAATCATCAGCAAGCCTTGCCTGCAGGTAAGACCTTTAGGCCTTTGGAGACACTGGTCTAAGACACCGAATAGGGAAAGTCTCGGAGTGAGTCGACAAGAATGACAGTTCCTATCTGCTGTTGCTTCAGGATAGGCTAGCTTACACCCCATAAAGTTTGACAGTGGCATATATGCTGTAACATTTAAAGGAGCAAATGGCATATTGCTCATGAGTGAACTAAAGGTGTTATTGTGTTATTGCCTGGCAGTTTGTAAGCAATACCCGTGGCGTTTAGATTTACATTTATTCATTTTGCAGACTGTTTTATTCAAAGCAACTTACAAATTAATGGTATAAAATTTACATGTAATGAATTTATTAAAGATTACATCATCATAACTTTGTGACGATAAACATTATGAATGCCGGGGCATAAAGGCAGTTCAGCAATACCATCAGGAACAATTTAAGCACCTGACCTTTATGCTGCTGTACTACTGTCACCTATAGCAGGCTGGCTGGATATAGTCAAACCCTCTGGATATTCGCCACCATTACACCAATATTTTGCACATACATACATACACACACGCACACACACACACACACACATATATGTATATATATATTATACATTCTAAAAAATACCTGTAAAAAACTAAACAAATATACACAGTAACATACCGTTTTTCATTGAAACAGTAATATACCATAAAAACAATGCATTCTGGGTAATATTTGTCATTTTAAGAAAAGAGGCCTATAGGTTACTTTCTCGAAAACAACAAAAAATATTACCCAGAATGCATTGTTTTTTTTACGGAACATTACTGTTTAGTTTTTTACAGTTATTTTTTTTAGAGTGTAGGTCACAAGTTTTAGGGGAAAAAAAATAACATTTTTGAAATAACTCTCTTTTGCTCTTTAAGGCTGGCTTTATTTGATAAAAAGATAAAAACAGTAATATTGTGATTTTAAAGGAAGAGTCAACAGTGTAATTATAGATGCAATTACAGGAATTAATTACATATATTTTAAAATACCTGCATATAATTACATAAGTACAATGTAAAAAACAACTATGTACACAATAAGTTCATCGAATCAATGATTAATTTAAATGTTGGTACATAAGTAGTAAGTACATAGTAGTTAAAGTCACCTAATATAAAGTGGGATCTTCTTTTTCAAAAACAGTTTACATGTCTTCTAAATATGACCTCCATGAAAGCAAACGCAGTATCACTGATATTTTAAACACTCTAACTGCTCCATTCACTTTGCTGCTGCATTCATCTAAATGCCTTTTCACAACAGCAAAAGACTGATTGTTTTAGCCACTCTATCTTGCCTGTTGCATTTGAGTATATAATTTTGCATTCATGGTAATTTGTTAAAGAGAGAGGGAGGCACGGAGACACACAAGATGGTGAAAGGGACATAAAAAGATAAAAAGGAGAGAAATGGGGGAAAAAAACGGGAGATATACAGTGCCAAATATAGATGAAAAATGCATCCTATGTCATTTAGTAAAAACATATGATGGTTCTCAGATGAAGCACCACTGGGTTCCATTTGCTGTGACATTTGATTGACCATCATCATGTGACATATTCAGAGTTGAGTCATTTCATCTTCCATCCAGTTACTGTCGTATTCAATGCATTTAAACGCTTTATAACTATGTAGGAATCTTAAGTGGATCTTGTGCGCGACTCCTGATAAAGATGCAAAAGCCTCCATCAGGCATGATGTATTCATTCACCTCGAAATTTTTACATTTAAATTATACTCATTACATTATGTCATTCAAGCTTCTTCAAAAGGCCTAGAACTGTCTTTAAGACAAACGGATTTTACCTACGGCATCATAGTGTTTTCATAATTCACACACTGTTACTGGTTTCTTAAGTGCAAAACCATCCCCATCCTCCACTGCTGTCGCAGAAACTTCCTGCGACAGTTAGACACCTGTCTGTGTCCCCCCAGCGGGTGTCATAACTTCAGATGCCTCAGTCGGCAGACCCCCCGCAGCGGCCAACCCAGCACACGGACTCCTTGATCAGCCAACACAATCCTGTATGATTCCTGACGTCTCCTGGCTCTGCTGCACTGCAGCCTGTAATGAGAGCCAAGTGTGTGAAACTCCAGCCCTGGCACCTCATTGATTCTCATCGCCTTTCCAGCATTGCCCATACATTCCAGATCCATCTCGTCAACCCCGCTGTCCTGCTTATTTTCTACCAAACACTTCAGACTGATTGCCATCAAGATCTCATTTTCACATTTCACATATGCCTGCCAAAGAAGGCCACCAAACTTCTTCACTTGGAGTGCTACCAATAGAATAGCTAGGAATGAAATGGATGATTTTCAAGGCACTGTACAAAATGGATGTGCAGCAAACATATGGCACGCACACTTGATGTATAGCTTCCCAAAAAAGAGACACCGGTCTTATAACGGCATGCTAATGAAGTGGTTGTATCTTTGATGCATTGATCAAATATGCAAAACAAGCAGTTCTAAAAAAAGAATCAAGCTTTTTAGCTTGATTCTTGAGTGCACTTTTTGAACACCCTCCAAATCAGCACTGAAAACGAGGGAGAAATTACCTCAACATGGAAGAAAAGAGCATCAAGGTCAAACGATTGTGTTTTGAGGGAGTGTGTGAGAGTCCTGGAGGGTATTCCAGAAAGCAGGTTATGTGACATACCTGGGTATGTTTAAGAACAAGCAAGCAGATAACCTCAACTTTCGGTTCCAAAAACGTAGGTAACTTTCAGGGTATGTAAGTAACCATAGCAACAGCAACTTATGTTCCAGGGTTAGTTTGCATAAAGGCTACTCAGATGTGTGTGTATATATATATACACACACACACCGATCAGGCATAACATTTTGACCACTGACAGGTGAAGTGAATAACACTGATTATCTCTTCATCACGGCACCTGTTAGTGTGGGATATATTAGGCAGCAAGTAAAAATTTTTTTATCTATCAGTATCTATCAAAAGTGGTCCAAGGAAGGAACAGTGGTGAAACTGACAACAGGATCATGGGCGGCCAAGGCTCATTGATGCACGTGGGGAGCGAAGGTTGGTTTGTGTGGTCCGATTAAACAGACAAGCTACTGTAGCTCACATTGCTCAATGCTGGTTCTCATAGAAAAGTTTCAGAATACACAGTGCATTTTTTTTTTTTTTTGCGTATAGGGCTCCATAGCCGCAGACCAGTCAGGGTGCCCATGCTGACCCTTTCCACCACCAAAAGTGCCAACAGTGGGCACGTGAGCATCAGAACTGGACCATGGAGCAATGGAAGAAGGTGGCCTGGTCTGATGAATCATGTTGTTTTTGTTTTACATCACGTGGATGGCCGGGTGCATGTGTCTCACTTACCTGGGGAACACATGGCACCAGTATGCACTATGGGAAGAAGGCAAGTCAGTGGAGGCAGTGTGATGCTTTGGGCAATGTTCTACTGGGAAACCTTGGATCCTGCCATCCATGTGGATGTTACTTCAACACATGCCACCTACCTAAGCATTGTTGCAGACCATGTGCACCCTTTCAAACGGTATTCCCGGGTGGCTGTGGCTTCGTTCAGCAGGATAATGCACCCTGCCACAAAGCAGAAATGGTTTAGGA
This sequence comes from Chanodichthys erythropterus, assembly GCF_024489055.1. Lineage (NCBI taxonomy): Eukaryota > Metazoa > Chordata > Actinopteri > Cypriniformes > Xenocyprididae > Chanodichthys > Chanodichthys erythropterus. Next base: position 19,902,390 of record NC_090242.1, on the reverse strand, counting down.
ATGGCTTGAGGAGCACAACAATGAGTTTGAGGTGTTGACTTGGCCTCCAAATTCCCCAGATCTCAATCTAATTGAGCATGGGATGTACTGAACAGAAAGTCCAATTCATGAAGGCCCCACCTCCAACTTACAGGACTTAAAGGATCTGCTGCTAACATCTTGGTGCCAGATATCACAGCACACCTTCAGGAGTCTAGTGGAGTCCATGCCTCAATGGGTCAGGGCTGTTTTGGCAGCAAAAGTGTGGACCAACACAATATTAGGAAGGTGGTCACAATGTTATAGCATGAAAAACATGAATGGACATGAAAATATATGTTGAAAGTTACAGTACAACTTACCAAAATGTAAAATATCTTATATAATCAGTTTCACAATCAGTAAAACAGCATTTGAATCATGCAGTATCTTGACAACTGTTTGGAGTAGAAATCATAATTATATTTTTCACTCAGTGTGTACTCAAAATATGTTTCTGGGTCACAACAACAATGATTGAGCAGGCCAAATATGGGGAGAAAAAAAATATCATCACCAGAAGACATTAACAATGCACTAAAAATGTTATTTGAATGTCTAAATATGATTGCTTAACATAATATAAACATAGTCAATCATTCTGGGGACTTGAGCTGTGTGAGCTGAAGCTGAAATGTGAATCCACTTTACCAGCAGGTTAATTAACTCCTGAATACAAAGTACTTTTTAGATAAACTTGCATCTGCACAAAATGCAGTAAGTGACGTGCTAGTCAGAATGTGAATGTCATTCTGTAACAATATCAACTACTAAAACACGGACAATGAATATCATCGGAGAGACCAGGGTGCCAACTGTGTCACCAGCATTTAACTGGCACCTCATTGATCAGCAGCTGACACCAGAGCCGCAGTGCAGCAGAACGAATGTGTACTCAGTAGAGTAGCCGGGAGGAATGATAACTGAAAGACAGTCAGTGATCGAGCACCGTGCTCGAGGCCAAACCCACCAAACCTCTGACATGGGGGAGAGATGGAGATGGGGCTTCAAAGACAAAGGAAGTGACGGCCATTGATTTAGCCATTATAGGGTTGGGCCATTCTTAATGCTGTGAAAACGAAGGAATCTAAAGTATTAAGCACTAAAAAACAGACTTGAGCGGAGATGCGTTTTTCATGTGGTACTGGAAACAGCTCTAATGGGAAAATCGGTGAACGGATGCATTGCAGTAGACGGGGCATAAATCATCCGCTTGGCTTCACAGACAGATAGTGGCCTTGGCCGTATGGGGCTGTACCAATAGCACTGACAGAGAACGCTTGTGTCATGCCATCTAGAAGTTTAAGGCAGGAGAGAGGTCATTCTCACTGACCTTGAGGTATACATAAGTGGGTATTTGCACCGTCATCGCCAGCACACTCTCACCCCAAAAACAAGTACTTACTAAACTCTGTTGTGCACCACAAGGAATTCATCAGCTTAGGTGGGCCAGGGCTACAATTCTTACTCATTGTTATCGACTAAAATTGCAATTCTGTGAAACTTGATGGATAAAAGGAGTCTCATTTTGTTCATTTCACTTATTTGATTAACTCAAAGCAGTGAACACTTCAACCTAATACTTCTATCACATTATTTTGGCAGTTGTTTTGGGCGGGCTTTTCTTGGAGTGGGCAGGTTTTGGTGAGCTTTTTTTTGGCTGGAAATCATCAATCCAATTAGGTAACACTGAATTATGTGCTTGGTAACATTTCATTGTCCACTTTAGACGGCCTACTAAGTAACTTTGCAACTACATTTCAACTAGCCATAATCAGAGTATTTGTAGACTGTCTGCTTAAAATCTGCTAACACTTTATTTTGATAGTCCTCCAGCAGACATTCAATTAGAAGTAATTTTGCAAGTACATGTCAACTTGTTCTACTAACCCTAACCCCAACCTAACAGTCTATTAAAGGTGCAATGTGTAATATTTTTGCAGTAAAATGTCCAAAAACCACTAGGCCAGTGTTATATATTTTGCTTACTTGAGTACTTACAATATCCCAAATGTTTCCAACTATTTGTAAATCGTGAGAAAATTGCGATTTTAACCAAGGCTCCAGGACGTATGAGTCGCCGCCTGTCGATTGCGTCATACCCGCGTTACCCTCGGTTTCCGGTTTTATTTTGTAGAAATCATGGAAACACCAAAATCAATCTATCTTACTGTAGTGTGGAACAAGTGTCTCACATCAGCCACCGAGCGAATGCACAGAGTAACGTTATAACATTTTCAATACACTCAAATGTATCTAAAATGATAAACAGAGCTGCGTTACCTCATACTCATGACCGGAAAAGCGGAAGCGGTCAGAGTTCACCAAACTTGAACTTTGGAACGCAGCGAAATGCAAAACTTTTCGCACGAGCGTGTGTTTTCCGGTCTTTCGCATTCACATGTGTATGAATGGAAGTCAATGGAATGAAAAGTGCAGTGTGACCGTACCTTAATGTGATTTAGTTTACATGTAGTTGCAAATTAATGAGAATTAGTTGACATAGTTGCAAAGTTACTTATACTTAGTAGAATGTCTAGTTACATTTTATTTTACAGTGCCGTAGTTACATCGTAATTACTCAAATAAGTTCTGATTACTATTAATTAACTAAATGTACTCTGGTTTAGGGTTAGGCATGTGTTTGGTCTAGGGTTAGTTACTTGTAATTATGCATAATTTACTGTTGTTACTATAGTAAGTACATGTAGGCTAGTAACATGTATCTACGGCACTGTAAAATAAAGTGTTACTGAATGTCTAAAGTGAACTATCAAAATGAGGATCTGCGGTGTCGTGTCACCCATAAATATTATATTATATATATATATATATATATATATATATATATATATATATATATATATATATATATATATATATATATATATATATATATATATATACATTCAGAGGTGTAAAGTACTTAAGTAATTTTACTTGATTACTGTACTTAAGTATTATTTTTGGGGATTTTTACTTTACTTGAGTACAATTAAAAATCAATACTTTTACTTTTACTTAATTACATTTTTTAAGAAAAAAAGTACTTTTTACTCCTTACAATTTTATTTACAGTCAAAAAGTACTTATTTTTTGGAGATCATTCTATTTTCCCTTGAAAACACTCACAATTTTGAAAATCAGCTTCTGCTTAAGTTAAATCCGAGGTTTTGAGTAGAATGTTGCATACTGGCATTAGGTCTTATAGTTTGATAATTAAATACAATTAAACACAGACAGTTCTAATGCAGGATAAAACCTGTGTGGTTCATTCACTTCATGTTTTTAGAGTTTAAACAAGAATCTCTAGTTTTCATTCTTGCTGTTACTTTTACTATTTTAATACTCAAGTACAATTTTAATGTGGTACTTTTTTACTTTTACTCAAGTATGTTTCTGGCCAGATACTTTTACTTTTAAGTGAGTAAAATTTTCACTCAGTACTTGTACTTTCACTTGAGTAACATTTTTGAGTACTTTTTACACCTCTGTGTACATTATATATATATATATATATATATATATATATATATATATATATATATATATATATATATATATATATATATATACAATATATATATAGGCCTACAATAATTTGACTTTTTTTCCTAATATAAAACAATGCTTTTGGATTCCTAGTATCCCTCTCTATTGAAACAGTGTGATACAGGACTGTGCACCAAAGAAGTGCTGGTTATGTGTTCGATTTGCCGCCACCGCCACGGCACATTTAGCGTGATACAAGAGATGTTTTGCAACCACTGCTGAACGATTGCACCAACGTGAGTTGAAAGAGTTGAATTCTTTATAAGAGTTTGTGTCAACACTGGATCCTGTCAACACCTAAACCCCCTCCTGTCTCTTTTTTGCGGGCCTCCTGTTGTCACAAACATCCTCTCGCAGCAGGTGCTCCCGTTTCATGTGACAGCTCTTTAATACCTGGTTTGATCTGCGTAGTCATATCATTATTTCTTCTCCCTGCACACTTCAAACTACTCACTTCTGAAGCCAGATGAGTTATATTACACAGTATATTTAATAATCATTAACAAAAGGGAGGGCATATGAAGACTGATGGAAGGGATGGTATTTTCCTGCGATTTATATTTCGAGATCATTTTATCATCTTGAATGTGAAATCCTTTTGAAACAACAAACAAATTCATTCTGAACGAAATGTTGCTAAGCACCTTTAAAGTCAACATGACCTTATTTACTTTATTAAGGCATGTTCCTGGGCTTTCTGTAAACAATTCATCTGTGCATGTTATTCCAAAGGGAAAAAAACTGTTGACTTTATAATCTTTAATCAAAATATACTTTGCTCTTTTTCTGCAATGGTTTTCCCTTTCTGACAATGTCACTTGGGCCATGCGGGCTACTGAATAAGGGCAACTATTTAGACATTGTTTTAACCAATTTTTGCTCCATTCAATATAGATTAACAATCAATATACAGTTTTTTTACAATCAATACATTTTTTAAATAGTTTTTTGAAAGAAGTCTCTTTTGCTCACCAGGGCTGCATCAATTTGATAAAAATACAATTAAAAATACAATAAAAACAGTAATAATTTAAAATATTATTTAAAATAATTGTTTTTTTTTATTATTATATATTTTAAATTCCTTATATTTTATTCCAGTGATGGTAAATCTGAATTTTCAGCATCATTATTCCAGATTTCAGTGTCACATGATCCATGAGAAATGTCCTATGAAATCTTTGGTGCTTAGTTATTGGCTTGTTCACTGTTCAACATTGATAAATGTTGAAAATTGCTATGATACATTTTGTTTGTCAGGATTTTTAGGATTATATCATGGTTTCCACAAAATATTAAGCAGCAAAAAAAAAAAAAAGCAAGGTTGCATTAAATTGATCAAAAGTGACAGACATTTATAATGATACAAAAGATTCTATTTCAGATAAATGCGTTTTTTTTTTCTTTTTTTCTTTCTTTTTTTAACCCTATTCATCAAAGAACCCTGGGGGGGTGGGGGGGATGTACACAACTGTTTTCAACATTGATAACAATAAATGTTTCTTGAGCAGCAAATCAGCATATTAGAATGGTTTCTGTAGGATCATGTGACACTGAAGACTGGAGTAATGATGATGAAAATTCAGCTTTGCCAACACAAGAATAAATTACATTTTAAAATATATTAAAATAGAAAAGCTATTTGAAATTGTAATAATATTTCACAAAAGTACTGTTTATATTTTAAGCCTTAAGAAGAGACTTCTTTTAAAAACATTAAAATATTACTGATCCCAAACATATGAATGACAGTGTATATATCACATTACAATAGTAAAATGAGCTGAAAACATCAATTTATGCTTACTTGTGGTTGTCTACTAGTTTAATTGTATTAGACTTGATTAAGTTATAAATTGATTTGAGACAGGTTCTGGCTGCTGCTATTTCAGAGAATTCTGAGGCACAATTTGAAAGCTGTAGTCTAAACATTTTCTGAATAAATGAGCAAAAACCTAAAAGTGCTTCAGTTATCCCTGCTCTCTCTTACAGGACACATGAAAGAGACTATGAGGAAAAAAAGTCATGCAAAAAGTGTGAAGTTATGTGTCAAAGAGACTAAAAGAGAGCGGGAAGGAGAGGGAACTGTGTGTTTACAACTGGCCTAATGTTTGTTCGAGACAGCATGTGTAGGTCCGCAGTCTGACTCCGCGTGACAGTGCTCACAAACAGAAGAGAAATAACTGGCTGTCACAAATCAAAGCGATAAGCAGCAGCACTTTCCAGACGCAAAAACAAGAGATGGCCTCCAAACAAACTGTGCAAAGCTGCTAGAGAAAATGTCCAAAAATATTCCTCTCCTGAACAAAAATCAACTATTCCAGGTTTTTAATAGTCTTTCAACTTGTTCATTCACTCTCTTAAGGCTTGCGTCTTTTCACAGACCCCTGAGCTACTCTGCCTTAATCCTTCAAACTCCCCACTTCTCTTATGTCAAATCAAATTAAAACAGCTGAAGACACAAGCTAATTCCACGTTTCTGACATTGCCTCAAATCAGGCAATTGCAGAAATGAGTTCAACCAAGTCAGAATATTAAAGAAGTGCTTTAATGAATGCATGACATTCTGACACTAGACAACCCTTATTTTTCCACTTGTATCAAAGTGCAGCTTTTCATACTGGATTTGACGTTACGATTTTACCTTTTATTGATTCACTTGACTACTAAAGCAAAACAGTATGTGTTCCTCAACAAATTATAGATAAAATAAAATTTTGCAGTGCTATTCACAGAGCTGAAAGTGCATTCTGGCAATTACAGAGAATTGGGCACCATCTGGCCTCCCGTGGCGTTACTGTAAAAGCTGTACTGTACATATCCAGCACTTTGCTTTTAATCTTTTCAAGATTTGCAAATACTGTTTTGAAATTGCTTCCTCTTAGAATTTGCAGCTCCTTCTAACAGCCTCCTAAAACACTAAGAACAATCTTAAACAACACAAGCCAATGACTCAGCAAATAGAATTAATATACGTGTGGGGCTAAGTGAATACAGCCTGACTTTATATTCTTTTTTTTTTAAAAAAAAGCACAGAAATGCTTCATCTGTACTTTCAAGTGAGATTTGTTGAACTTTCAATGCTCTTCTCTGAGTTTGTCAGTAGCTCTGGGGAATAGCTACATTTCAGACATACACTGTAAAAATCTTTCAAGGCAAACCAGTTCAACAGCCTCTAAATAGCTTAAACTGAAGCAGAGAGCAGATTTCTTTTCAAATATTATAATACTTCAGACAAATCTAATAAATCATGCAGCCAATCGTACAGACAACTTTTTAAAAACTTCCAACAAACCAACAGGCTTCTTTGAGCAATGTCGGCTTACGTAAGGCCTCACTTGTTCTACACAATTATTCTATTCTCACCAAATAAACACAATGTACAAAACAATCATCCTAAGAAGAACAATGAAACAATGTGATGGTAATATTAATACTAAAGTCCTCTGAGGTCATTTTCATTAGTTGCGCTTGTATGAAATGAGAGCAAGCTGAAGCTTGTTTTCGTCACGGAATAAATCATTTTGAAAGGTAATTGCGACTTTTTTCTTACAGTTTTTATCATTATAAGTTTTGTCATTAAAAGTTTATATCACTCTAAAAAAGTAAGAGTTACAAGATAACCAAACAAGATAACAAGTAACATTTATAAAATGTTGTGTAGAAACCGTCCTGCACTTGATCTTACAGTCATTTCTCAAATATGCGGACGTGTGATTTAGAAAATGAACGTATGCACAAAAACGTGCGTACGCATTTCTTTCAGATGTGAAATTTATAAATCGCAAATGGTTTCAGATCTCTGCCTTGTAAACGCCACCTAATGTCATTAATTAATAAATGCCATTAATGTGAGTGACAAAAATTGCTTGGATTTCCAAATACCCGCAGGACTCTCTGCCACAAGAAAAACAAAACAAAAAAAAGAGTCTGCCTGCTTAGAACCGGACATGACGCTAAGCACTTTTCCACGTCAAAGACCGTTTTTATAAATATGAACGTTGGCGTATATTTTAGCAAACGCTTGCTCTTCGTTCAAGTGTGCGTATGCATGTTTTATAAATGAGGCCCATTAACTCACAGTTGAGTTTAGTTACTGTTGCTATGTCTGACAAGCAATGCCAGTCTCTGGTCACATATCATGTTCTCACGCAGTGAAAAATACATCGCGGAGCAAAGAGGACACTGACAACGCGTCGACAGACAAGATTTTGATATGAAACAAAGTCTCAAATTTCAAATGTTGTCATTTTTAAAGCAATTTAAACAATAAATACCATTTTGTGACTCTTTAATGTGTCGTGACAGATCGCTGTAGCTCCCCAGTTCAGGCGGCTTGTGAACCGATCATCTCTTCCTACTATTTCATTTATAGCATCAAATAAACATGAATGAACATCATAAGGAATGTTGTTTCAATCGCGGAAAGATGTCAGTACACACCATTTTTCAAGTTCAGGTCCATCAACGTTAATCTGTTAACTCCCCTGACTGCTTTGTCGGACAAAATGGCGAATTCGGCATTATGATTGGTTAGATCGCCTGTCAATCAAACTCCTGGCGAAGGGTCAATTGTGACTTTTTTTATACAATTGTGAGTTTATACAGTATCTCAGTTCATATCTCGCAAATCTGACTTTATAACTCGCAATTGCGAGTATGTATCTCGATGTATTGAGATAAATTCACAACTACCTCTTTATTTTTTATTCCGTGACAGAAACAAGCTTCCATACAAGTCTGCTTTCTAATATGAGGTATAAAAGTAGGCCTACATCCAGTGTGCTCGAGTGAGCGGCTTGATATACAGCATAGCTACACTGGGTTAAATGCTGGGTTAAAAACAACCTAAGTTGGGTTGAAAATGGACAAACCCAGCGATTGGGTTGTTTTAACCCAACTGTTGGGTTAAATGTTTGCCCAACCTGCTGGGTAGTTTTATTTAACCCAACTATTGTTTGAAAATGACTATATGGCTGACTTAAAATGAATCTAAAATGAAATTAAAATGTTCATTTATTAAACATTAATAAATGTTAATTTTCAAGATTTTGGGTTCATTTTAAGCAATACTGTAATTTTTAAACAATAGTTGAGTTAAGTAAAACTACCCAGCAGGTTGGGCAAACATTTAACCCAACTGCTGGGTTAAAACAACCCAATCGCTGGGTTTGTCCATTTTCAACCCAACTTGGGTTGTTTTTAACCCAGCATTTTTTGCATTCAGTGTATATGCACTCTAAAAAAGCAACTGGGTTGTTTTAACCCAACGGTAGGGTTAAATGTTTGCCCAACCTGCTGGGTAGTTTTATTTAACTCAACTATTATTTAAAAATGACTGTATTGCTTAATTAAAATTAACCCAAAGTATGTTGGAAATGAACAGTTATTAATGTTAAATGAATAATTATTTAACAATAAACATTTAAATTGCTTATTAATAAATTTATATGAATAAACTATTAAACTATTAAATTTATATTAATAAAATATTAAAGCTTATTAATAAACATTCACCTTTTGTCTATTATTGTTGCCTCTATTGTTTGTCTATTGTTGCCTCATCTGGTTTTTAATTTCCCAACTATTTTGGGTTCATTTTAAGCTAGCCATATAGCAATTTTTAAACAATAGTTGGTTTAAATAAAACAACCCAGCAGGTTGGGCAAACATTTAACCCAACCGCTGGGTTAAAACAACCCAATTGCTGGGTTTGTCCATTTTCAACCCAACTTTGGTTGTTTTTAACCCAGCATTTTTTAGAGTGTGGACAACGGCAAATATTAGGAAATATCATACCACTGATCAGTGCAATTGAACAATCAGAATTGAGTATTTCTGATTTTTTTTAGCGGTCTTGGTTTTGGAAGTGTTCAGATGAAATACTGCTTTGAGATTCTGAAGTGCGCATCCAATGGACACTTTACTATCCTATTAGGCCACAGGAGAGGAGTTGTGCATGCAAATGAAGCGACGCAACTGACGTTGGTAGGTCACAATTAAACTCGTCATTGGACAACATGACAAATTATTCAACGTGGCGTATTGTATACATCCTGGATTACATTCATACTACAAACATTCACACTATAGAACTACACTTATTCAAAAGAAGTACCTACTCAGAGTATGGGATTTCGAACGAAGCCTTAGAGCTTCACTGAAGTGGGTGGGCACTTTGCGTGACTTGCTTGTTTTGATTCTCTGATTTACAGAATCATGGGTAATGCATAGGATTTTACTTCTTGAACTGTTGCACTTTAAAAGTTCTGAAATGTTCATACAGATGGTTTCAAAACTAAAATCCTTAGTTGCTTTGCTCAAGGCAAATTCAAATCAGCAACTGGTTACCAACCCTGATCCACTACAAACATATCATCATTTTATTAATTTTTATATTATTTTATGAGGGTCTTGAAACGTATCACCAATAACTTGTTTTTCATTACAATACCTCTGTATTATCAATTTTGTGAATGCAGAAAAGAGAAGAATAAAGATGTCTTTGTTGCATAGACCTTTCTTTTCCACACATCCTAGTTTTTTTGTGGAAAAACTGAAGGCCTACTATTTCTATTAAAAATCAATCTTTCTCTTCCTTAGTTTATCATTTCTCCCCTCCTCCCTCATCAACGTGTGGAAGCTCGCCATCGTGTCTGCTTTGATACAGCTCCTCTGTAAGAGGATGCCAAGTCCTCCACGCTCTCATTGCTTTTGCACTTGTTCATCGGGTTGTCATTGAAGGCTCCAGCACACACTGAAGTGTGAAGTGAGGCAGTAATGTTTACAAGCAGTTTTTGTTTTTTGTAGTGGTAAAGACTAAACAGACATTTAGAAAAGTTTGTCTATATTTATATCTTAATTTTCTATTTTTGATTTGCAATCCATTATATCCATTTGTCCATTACAAGTCCCCCTGTAGTCAATAATATCCCTTAAATCACCAAAATGACATATTTAAAAAAAAAAAAAAAAAATTCTGCTAGTTCACTGTTAATGATATGCTAAAGCCCACTGGTACTTCGATGTGATTGGTTACAAGGTAGTTTGTGACGTCACAGACACCAGCGATTTCAAGCCTTGTCTTTTTTCACTGCAGTTTTAAGGAGAAAATACTCAGCAATATAACATAAACAATATATTATTTGCACATGGTTTGTCTTACAAGCATATTAAAAAGACCACAAACATATAAAAAACACTAAAAACTTGATTTTTGGTCTTTAAGTAATCTATGAGTAAATTCAGCTAAAAAAAAAAAAAAAAAGACATGGTAACATTATCTCAAATAAATCCATAAACTCTTTGAAATGTACTTGAAAAAGTGCAGATTCACTGGCTAAACATACTGCCTTTGAGCAGAATTAAATACAAGTGAGAAGGGAAAGGAGCTAAGAGCAGATTCGCTGTGTTTGGCCCACATCGTTAAATGTGGGCAGAGAAGGGGGAGATCCACTAATGCATGTTAATCCAGCAACACAATGACCTCAATCCTACAAATCTGTCAATAAAATATCCAACGCTCCGGATTAGGTGACTGTTGAAATGATAGCATAGACGTAGCTGTTATTTAAAACATCCTACACACAAACGTGCTATGCTCATCGTATTCCTGGAAAATTTCACAGATTGTTGTAAGATTAAGTGGTTAGGAACTAGACAGTCAGAATTGGTGCATGATTTTTTATTTTTTTTTATTTTTTAGGTCACGTCTATCAAACACTACAGTGGTGCTTCTCAAACTGGTTGAGCTTCAACTTCAACTACTAGTGTAAAATATGAAGTATATCTGATTTAAAATTAAAATGTATTAATATTTTCATGAGCTGGAAAAACCCTGTAAATATTAATTAAACTTGGACCAAATAGGAAAACTGATATTATAAAATCATAGTATGATTTGCAGCCTAACACATTAAGTATTAAATAAAATATCCTATTAGTATTAGACATAAAAAGATATGGTTTTTTTTCTCCCTCCGTACTAAAAGTAAAACAATTTCTCTACCAAAAATGGGTTGCAGTACTGTGCTGATGGGGATAGTGTAAGGAACAACTCCTAAAGTAAAAATTTAACATTTGGCTTGCTTTATACTAGAATAAATGTTTTAAATGCAAATTATGTTGTGAAATTAAGTGCAAATTATGATGATAATAATGTGGTAAGACAAAGGTAACGTGTTTTGTTACTTTAAATGTCACTGTTCACTACTGCGGAAGAAACTTGGGGCTATTTGGAGATGACTCCCTCTAATCTACAAATCTACAGTCCTGAGGTGCAACACAGATTATCTGGCCTAGTCCAAGCTATTTCTCCACATGCAACGAGGAGAACGCAATTTCAAGATTTGAAGCAATGCTCAGTTGAAGAGAGATAGGGGCTCTTTTGCGGCGGAGAGAGATTGCCGTCATTGCAAAGCTGGGGTTGGTGGTATCACAATAAAACAGAGGTATGTTTGCAGCAGAGATTTCCTACTTTTCACTCCAAGCTGTCACTGATGAGCTGAACCACAGCACGGGTCAAAGACTAGATAAAGGCCTCCGAACCAGGAAACAATCAGAAGGCGTGTGGAGCATTATAAGGAGATGTACTGCTGCAGTGATAAAATGGATGAATACACATATTAATACAAAGAGGAACCAGAGCCATGACATGCATAGAGGATGTGATACAATGAGCACAAATCAATGTGTCATTAAACACAACTACAAATATACAAATGTTCACTGTTAGACACTTTATTTGATGAATACATAAAAGAAGAAAACCAATAGTTAACACTGAAAATGGTGGCTATGATTTGCAGTGTAGTTTATACTCGGAAGTAAAAATGTAATTTATTCTTATTTTTATTATTACATAAACTCAATAATTACAAGTTTATATTTTTATAATACATTTCAACTGTTATACACATTCAATTATTTAATTACATGTTTTTGCTTGTTTAAACAATAAGGGATGCACAATATAGAACAAATTTCATAATATATTATCAGCAGTTATACATATATATATATATATATTTTTTTTTTAAGAATATGTTGTGATCTATTTCTAATGATTTTAATAACAATACAAATATACAAAAGCAGGAATGTAAAAACTTTGTGAAAAGTCGCAGAAATATTTACATCAAATTTAGAGAAACTTCAGACATGCATAAACATCCACACAGGACCTCATTTGTGAAAAACTATTTCTGTGTTAAACTGTTCATAAAACATTCCTATAAAAATTGTGGCATTCAGTTCAATGCAACACTTTATGCAAAATGGATTTATGGACAATTTACACAGACTGCTTGTGTTTCATGAATCAGGCCCATAGAGCTGTTGTGTGTCACACGTTTGACACTGGTGTAGCCACAGGCCATGGACCTTCTGGAAGAATGCCTTTGGACTCTGTGGATTCTGGTGTCTGACCAAACACTTCCACTGGGCTGCAAAAATGTACATGATTGACTCTTTCGGCCTTACCATTTAACCCACCCTGGCCGACACTGGCAGCCTGTAAACCTCCAGCCGGTTGGCTGGCCCAGCTCAAGTTCTGGCCGCTCTTCTTGAGAGCAGCCAGATGTTTGATGTCTAGAGTAGTGAAGGTTGTGAACTGGACTTGATTCCTTTTGCTTGTGGGAGAATGTAGAGGTTCGCTTCGAACGGGCCTTGCCAGCAGGGTGGCTGATCTGACAGCCATTGGAGCCATCGGAGCCATCGGATCCCGCCTTGGAGGAAGCGTGTTGGTCCTTCGTCCTAGAGTAGCAGTTCTCTCCTCAACTGCAATGGCTGGGATCTCCCTCGATTGGATCATCTCTGGGCCTTTGCTATTCTGCATCTGAACGGCTCTTGGCATCTCCACGGCTGCCTGCATGTCCTGCTTGGAGGTAGTTGCGATCGGCACAGCTCTGCTTTGCTCTGCAGCTGTACCCAGGCGTACCCAGTGATGCCTGTGCTGGGATTGACCCTGGCACTGAAGCGGAGACTTCTTGCTGCGTGATCTTGTGCTGTTAGTGGCACAGTGAAGCAAGATGGAGATAACGGCCAAGCAAAAGAGTCCTATCAGCGTGTAGATGCAGACTTCTATGTCTGTGAACACGCTAAACATCTGTATCAGATCGCTCTCCACAAGGGGTGGTTCTCGCTTGGGTTCCTCCGGTGGTAATGGGAAGTTGGGGTTCTCAAGCGAGTTTCCATATCCATTCTTTATTGGACTTCTGGGGCTTATGGTGACTAGCGCTCTGTCTGCGACGGGCTTGGTAATGAGATTTTTATCCAAAGTGTTTATTGACTTAATTGTGGATACGCCACCTCCTATTGCTTCTTGAAGATTGGATTTGGTAGCCGTTTTGATCACGCTTGTTGTGCTCTCTTGGATAATGGTGTGTTGGAGCATGTTCAGAGGGGATGTAAGGATTAATTTGGAGTTGCCATCTTCATCATTGGCCCGGTCGCTCTCTTTCTTGCCAGTCCCTGCAAGTGGTTCATCCAGTGGGAATTTCACCTTCACCATGCCTCCGCCCACAGCTAGTTTGCTCTTGCGTTTGGATTTCTGACAGGCCTCGCAGATAGCTAGCTCTGCTCTGAGCAGTAAGCCCTGTCCCTCGGCTTCAGCGACCACAACAAAGACGGACCCCAGTATCTTCCGCACAGATGCTACTCTTGTGTCCAGTGAAGAAATAGTGAGAGAATAGCCACTGGGATCGTACAGATCGAGAGGAGTCTGGGAGCCATCACTGAACTTCAGCCAGCAGCCAACCACCGCCTCCTGTTGTATAAAATTATAAATATTACTTAAAAATGATGTTACAGGCTTATCAAAGTAAAAACCATAGCTAGTCAGCTTTTCTGATGCAAGACTTTTATTTGGAAAGACGTGCGTGAAAGTTGTTGACACTTCTCAGACACAGCTTAAGAAAAGAATGCCTGAGAAAAACACAGTATCTGCGGTCACAACTTATTATGAAATAAAGTCTCTCACCACAGAAAGATGAACTTTCCTGTCCTGTCAGACATCCTGTTTATCACACGTTGTATATCACTTCATTATAAATAATGCACAAAAGAAATTACGAGCATGCAACGTCGTAGTTATGTTGTTAATTAGTAAGTCTTGAAATTACCAAAAAGTGCCAATAAATACGTAACTGGTACGTAGTGTGTTAGCTGGGATGGGAAGGATTTGCATGCAGGTATGATGTTCATTCTATTCATCAGGCGCAATTTCCATATGTTCCATTAACAGTTCATGCTAGCATTGTGTATTTACCATGGTAACTGTTGTTTCCGTAACCCCAAAAATGCCACTTTATCTTCACTTTGTGTATTTTTAAATGAGTGGCAGCTCATACCTTACTAACATTAATGTATTAACAAAAACTATTTTGTGACTGCTATTTAATTGCCTTACCTTATACTATTTATTCATCAGTATTACTCATATTCTTACAATCTATGTGTATGTTAAGTAAAGTGGGACAGTACTAGTGTGTCAACCATTTTTGTTTTTTCTCCAAACACGTTGGATACAATTATTAGCACCCTTTAATTCAATACTTTTTGCAACCTCCTTTTGCCAAGATAACAGCTCTGAGTCTTATATGTCTCACCTATAATGTCTGATGAGTTTAAAGAACACCTGACAAGAGATCAGAGACCATTCCTTCATACAGAATCTCTCCAGATCCTTCAGATTCCCAGCTCCATGTTGGTGCTTTTTCTCTTCAGTTCACTCAACTCATTTTCTTTAGGATTCAGGTCAGGGGATGGCCATGGCAGAAGTTTCATTTTGTGCTCAGTGACACATTTTTGTGTTGGTTTTGATGTTTGTTTTGGATCATTGTCCTGATGGAAGTTCTAACCATGGACCATTATTGGATTTCTAGCAGAAGTGGTCAGGTTTAGATTTTTTTTATCTGTTAGTATTTGAAAGAATCCATGAAGCCATGTATCTGAACAAGATGTCCAAGACCTCCAGAAGAAAAATAGGCCCACAGCATTAAAGATCCATCAGTATATTTAACCGTGGACATGGGGTATTTTTTATCCACGTGTGCACCAAACCCATCTGGTGGGTTTGCTGCCAAAAAGCTCTTTTTTTTAGTTTCATCTGACCACAGAAGTCGGTCCCGTTTGAAGTTCCAGTCATGTCTGACAACTGAATATGCTGAAGTTTGTTTTTGGATGAGAGCAGAGGATTTTTCTTGAAAATCTCCCAAACAACTTTTGGGGATGTAGGTGCTGTTTGATAATTTTTTTTTTTTTTTTTTTTTAGGCTTTCTGAGACTCAAGTTTCAACTAATCTCTGCAGTTCTCCAGCTGTGATCCTTGAAGAGTCTTTGGCCACTCAAACTTTCCTTCTCACTTCACATTAAGACGATTTAGACACACATCCTCTTCCAGGCAGATATGTAACATCTTTAGTTGGATTTTACATCTTTGGGGATTTTCAATGCTTTAGCTATTTTTTTACAGCCACATTCTATTTTGTGAAGCTCAACAATCTTTTGCTGCACAACTATATTCTTTGGTTTTACTTATTGTGATGAATGATTAAGGGAATTTGGCCTTTGTGTTTCCTCATGTTTATACTCATGTGGAACAGGAAGTCATGCTTGACAATTGTTCATGATCCCCCTGGTGATCCCCATATTTAAAAAAAAAAATGTAAATATGAGTGGGAAAATACTTCAGAGATATTTTACTCATAAAAAATTCTAGGGGAGCCAATAATTGTGGCCAACGTGTTTTGGAGAAAACCATTTATTTCATAATGTGATTTTCCCCCACTTTAAATTTTTTCCTTCTATGAAAGGTTAGACTTTTGCTAATTTTATTAATTAAAGATCAAAAGGATAAACAATGAAGATTTATTTTTATAGTCATCTTTGATCATATTTACCAAGGGTGCCAATAATTCTGACCACAACTCTAATATATATATATATATATATATATATATATATATATATATATATATATATATATATATATATATATATATATATATAAGAGAGAGAGAGAGAGCGGGAGAGAGTATAATTTTATATATATATATAATGAATTAGGTCAAATTCCTAAAAAACAAAACAATTGCCAAAAACATGGGGTCTCATGGCCAAATCAGGTGAGAACCACTGGCCTAAAAACCCCATGCACGGAGGTCCATTTATCCAAATGGATCAATATTTATGTGCTTGTGTTCAAAACTCCATTTGCTTAACCACCAATGCAGAGTAGAGTATTTACAGCAACGAGCTGTGGCACAATAACCTAGAGCTGTTGGCTTACAAGGCGACAAATGACAATTGTACCACCATTTTCCCATTTCTACAGTTTCAAGTGAGCAGCGTGTTAAAACAACAGAGCATTTCACACCACAAGCGCTTAGGGCCATCTGGTAATGATCTTTTGGTGCTAAAACCTTTAATATTTTTATAACTTTTTTTTCATCTACATTTAGCATTATTAATCAGAATGTTTAGAGCATTTCAAATAAACAATGTTATAATTGGGAAAATTATTTGTAGATGGCAAGGAAAGGCAACTAAAATTTTGAAATTACTAATTAACTTTGTTTTCCATATTATGCACATTGTTAACTTTTAGCAGATACTTATTTGAAGCAAAAAAAAAATGGTCCAGACTTCAAGAGGAAAACCCTGAACCCCCATACAGTATCTTTTATTGTCACATGGCCTTCTGCCTTACATATGTATCTTAATGTAAAAATCATAATAGCCTGATAAAACATCTGATCTTACCTTTTAATATTCATATCTAACTGGACTCAACTGAAGTATTTTATTTATTTATTTTAATTCTCAGATGCCATTGCTTTGGCTTTGAGTGCCCAATTTCCTCATCTTTGACAACTCTTTTTGACTGTTTAGTATTTATTTTTATTTTATTTTTTTTTCCTTTTACAAAGTACTACTGCTGCCTAGATAGAAATATATAACTATTCCAAAAAATGTATTGTACGGACCTCCGCTTGGAAGGAAATATAGAGACTGTCCTATATTCTGGGGTGAAATACATTATGCATTGCCTGAGGAGCACTGCTTGCAAAGCCCATCATAAGACAAATGAGGCTTCTCCCTGAGTACTAATAGTTTGATATTGATTGGATCATGTTATGCCACTCAGACCTGGCACTGGAAATAAAAGCAGCAATATAAAGGAATTTAAAGCATTGTTGAACTCAATGGACTCTTGTTCTTTATGCCTAACACTGTGTCCACACTGGACGCGACTGTTGCATATTAATTTGTCCTTCGTAGAAAAAGTACGTCAGAAATAAATCAGGGCATCAGTTTACTGCCTGGACATTTTTGTCATGTCGCGCTGATATATCGAATAACAGGTACATGTATTTCTTTAGTAGCTAATATGTTTTTCAATTTATTGTTAGTAATTGGACTTTATTATATGCCAGTGATAAGCTCCTGTTCAATGATATGGAAATAAACAATATATTGACATTCAAAGCCACTTATTTTATTCAATTTTTACTTGTCAACCACCAAAAATGTATTTGTGTTTGGGGGGGATTTTCTCATCTTATATACAGTATGCAATTATTGCAATTTGATTAATTTGCATATAGTTCAACTAATTAGATTGCCAGCCAATGAATTACCTGCTTGGGGTAGTGTATGACCTCCTGTGTGGTTGTCTTGGCAATGATGGCCCTGTTGCTTCCTGGGCTGAGCTGGAGGTTCAAGGAAAGGCCAGAGACCAGCTGCACACCCAGCTCTGTTATACTGACTTTATCATCCAGAACCCGGATCATCCTCTCAGCCAGAACTGAGTCTGACAATGGGGACATCACCTGGACAACAGAAACCAAACCCAGCATGGCATCATTTGTAATTGATGTGTTTTACAATAAAAAAAAAAAAAAGCAATTCATCTACGAGCTTCCTGTATTGTCACTGATATTAAACACACACTGAACTCTGTTGTCTTAATGAATAATGAGCAAGGTGTAACACTGACAGCTGCGGGGCAGCTCTGTCATTACCACCATTACCTGCACAGTGGTGACTCCCACAGCCTTGCCTGTCAGCACGGTTCCTGCCTGCAGGCGTGCAACGCTCGTATCCCCAACTCTCAGAAAGTAGCGCACTAGTCGCGTCACATCCACCTGCCAATCAGAGCTAAGGAAGTATGCAGGAGATGGGCTGCTTGAATCTGGCGAGTTTGCGGTGAAGACCGTAAGCACTCGAATCAAACTGTGCTGATACTGCAGCATGCAGCCTCGGCCCTTCCTCTCATCCTCTTCCTCTGTGTCCCAGCTCACTCTGAGAAACATGAGGAGAAAATATGAACAACTCTTTTCCTCACTTTCCTGCTCTCAATATATATTTTTTCTGCTATCTGCTATTTGACTATGCTCAGCAATCTCTCATCTCTGCCTTATAATGAAAGTCTCTGCAATGTCATAAAAAACTGCCGGGATATCTCTGCGGAGCACATTCTCTATTCTAACAAGAACACTTCGGAGCAGCTTTAAAGTGGAAAAAGTCCATATGAGGTGGAACATCAAATATAGAAGTTCTGAGCTAGTTTGAGGAACTAAAAATCACACCGCAATTAAAGAACACAAAAAGCAAGAATCAAAATTCAACAACTTGTCACAATATAAATTACACATTAAAAAAGACAATAAACAAACTAAATGTTAATAAGTTTTTGTAAGAAAATAAAATACATTTATTTATCTATTTGTGAAAGCAAGTTTTTTAGCTTTAAATATCTAAAAGAGAATTTAAAATAGTAATTATGCTTGTAATTTAAACTGTTGAAATACAAATAAATAATATTTAGTAACAAATCAACTATTTTTTATGCTAATAATTTATTACACTTATTAAATTCTCTTATACAGTTTTAGATACTTTGCTTGTGTCTCTATCTATATATATTTAGAAGTGCATAATTATGTTATTGTACATTTGAATTATTCTTATAACTGCTAAATGGATATAAAATGGCTAAATGCTGACAAAAACACCAGCAGTTCAAACCCTATGAAGTTTTTGGGGCAGTGTGTCAGACTGGAATCATGTTTGTCACTTACCTTTTGTTCCCAGTGACAGGAACTCTCCAGGCTTTGATCTGGCTGAGCTCTGGATCGGATATCTCCATCTGCAAGGGGAGTCGAGGCATCCACACGCTCACCTCCAGCTGTGTGTTCAGGTAACTGTAGGTAAAGTTCACCATCATCCTCACTCTCCCACGTGTCTCCTTGCCATTGACGTACACAGAATCACACCTCTCAGACACCTGTGTGGGGAAATGATTTAAGTTAATTCAGGTTTAGTGTAGTGTGACAGGTTTCAAAAACATTTCAATAGCTCCATCATGACATTTAGGAGGAGTATCTAATTCAAAACAGCTTACTAGTGGGCTACCTTAACCTAAGGTGCTCAGTGTATTTAGGTTTCAATATTGGCTACACATCACTGGTGCAATCATCAGGCCGCACAGCTTCACCTAAAACTGCTACGTCAGTGACATGGCTAAACAGTGTCTGAAGAACATCAACTCCAACTTAACCTAGTAAAGAGAGCTCCTTATTATCACAACTTGCCACATTCATCTAGACTCAACAAGACTACTCCCAGGCTCCTCATTGATCTGGATGCAATTAATGATTGTTGTGCAGCTTTACTTTGCTATGAGCACTTTGTGATGCCTCCAATAAAATAAGAACATGCTGTGCAGCTTCTGTTGGCCAGGCTTCCAGCATCCAAAATTAAACCAGAAATTCATATCCAATAAATCAAATTGGGTTAACTTTCACAGCTCGCTTTGTGTTTCTCCTCTGGCTGACAGTACCTTCCTACATCACTACATCAATTTTTGCAAGTCAATGTTCCTCCCAGTCCCAACTTCTACAGTCTGTGAGTGAGTCATGCCTCACGGTACTATTGCAACGAGGTACAAAATCACTTCCTAGAAAAAAATCTACCAAAAATCTATTTTATTGTTTTCCTGAAACCTCATGACAAGTAAATATTAGTATCTTGCAGAGTCTTATATTACTTGATAAACTGTTTATGGTGTGGCATATAACACCTGCTAAAATAATAAATTGAAATAAATATAAAAAGATAAAGATGTTTTATTGTAATGCAGACATAAGCGTGAGTGTGGTATAAGGTAATGGGCCCTGTGTGTGTACATTGTTCTGTCTCATTAGAAAATCAATGGGCACTGTTGCATCACTGTTTCATTCCCCAGTTCTGCGAAGACTAATTTATAAATCACATGGCACATGGTCTGAACTCTGTGCCATAAAAAAAAAAGAAAGAATCCTGCATTTTCTTTTTGTGTTCAAGTCAAGTTCATTTATTCATGCGGTGGGTGCAGTTAAGGTGTGCATGTGTAAGGAGGACACATGACGGTGCATGGGTTTGTGTGCATGTGTGCAGTCATTCCTTGTCTGTCATTTACCAATGAATAAGTTAGTGAGTCCCTGCATTTATGTTTTAAGGCTTAACCCTAAAAAGCTCAGGAGGGCACTGGAGATTCATTGTTACATCTTCTGAAACTCTGAAAGTGCTAGTGTTTTAGGTGGAAAAACTCCAGAGAATGATCCAATAGTAAAAAGCTCAAACTCTTTATAATAAGCATGCAAAAAAAAAAAAAAAAGTTCAATGAGTGGATTCATTGCAATGGCTCTCATCTGTTAAGGTCTGTTCTCACAGGTTCAAAGATAAATTCAAATAATCAAAAATTATATAACTGGGCATGTTTAAGATAGTAAAATAAGTATACTTATCAACTTCCAAAAGACTATTTCTATATCTTTTGTAATTGACACAAAGGTCCATTCAAACTCAGTCTAACAAAGGTAAAGAGAATACATTAAATATTTTGCAGTCCCCTTGCAAAAAGGACAAACATGGTTTTGTGCTGTGAATCACTGCCTGCTGAGACACCATGAAAACACACATTTGGTTATATCTTCCTATGAGAGTATGACACCATAAAAAAATATATTTAGTTACATTTTCCTATAATTCTACACATTGTTGGGCTTATGCAGATTATAATCATATTAATAAATTTCTTTGAGTGTAAGGACATTTTTTATTACTTTTGTATGATAGACTATTGGTACTGTGTCCAATGTAAGATCTTGGTCCTGAGGCAAATCCATCTTAGAGAAGAACTGCCCCAGAGAATGATCCGGCAATAACAAAGGGCTCAAGCGCTTCATAATACGCAGTGGGGAAAAGACTGAAGCACAGATGTGCTTTGGGTAAAAAACAAGTTCAACAGGGGCTTTCAGGTCAGCGTCTGTCTCCCTCCTTTTTTTTCTCTTTTTAGGTGAGGAACTAGGACGTGATGGTCATCTAAGTCACCTCCACTGACCCCTCTCTTCAGTGCTTTTCCAGTTCTAATAGACATGTCATTCAAAAGCACAGTAAGGCTGCTAATAGGAAGCACACAGAGTGCGAGATTGCTGAAGCCGTCAAAATCGGCCTGCCCTTGACATGCATTACCTTCAGGACATCCTGGTCTGAAGACCTGCAGCGAGAAGAGTTAGTGATGTCCGTGATGGAGCCATCAGCCTCAACTCCTAAAACTTTCACAGGCAGAGAAACCCTCTTACCAGTGAGCACAGCCGTGTTGAGGAGCTCCGTATCCTGAAAAATCACAACAAAAAGCACTTATTTAGCACTAAAGACTTGCAAAACTACATTTTCAAAATTGACACGCTCGGAAAAAAAGGTTAAGTTGCAAACTTTGTTTTTCTGTCAAGTATTCTACATTGATGGGTTACATTATGCAGACCATAAGTAACATTGCAACTACATGTCAATTAACTCTCATTAGAGTATTAATTGAGTATTAGTAGACTGTTAGGGGTAGGGTTAGTAGAATACGTTGACAGGTACTTGCAAAGTTACTTGTAGTCAATAGATTGTTGGGGGACCGTCACAAATAACGTGTTAGCAAATATTAAATCTATTAACACTCTAATGTTAGTTGACGTACAGGTTGGTGCAGCATTACTTATATTAATGTGTAGCATCACTTGCAATTGATTTCCAAAAAAAAGTATTTATGAATTAATGTGGTTATTTTATATAATGTATAATTTCCAGTTTATTGGAATTGCATTTTTAAAGATGCAAAATTGTGGCAGGGTAGAAAAAGTCAGAATTACTGGCCCAACTAGACAGCAAAAATAATCCTAATTGAGTCCCGAATACAACAGCCAAAGACTTCCGCCTGAATATGTATGGATGTGGGTGCTCTATAGGGGTTAAATTTATAGAGTTTCACTAATTAGTGTACTGTTAAACAGTTTGCACAAAGCATCTAAAAAAAAAAAAAAAAAAATTATCACACTAATACATTTCACAGTGTCACATTTCTAATTAGCATGTACATATGGAAGACATATGACGCAGTGTCAAAAAAAATAGGCAAATACTAAGAACAAGCACTCTCATCATCTAATAAGCTTAATCTCCTTTCTGTGGCAAGTAAAATCTTAAATGGGTCAAAATGTCAAGGCAACAATCGTGGAACAGACACGCTCTGTCTGAGTTTAATACCATAATGATTATCTTACAGTGTGCCACTGTGATGACGAACACACTAGGATGATTGGGTTTGAGCGTAGACTTAACTTCTAGACCCAACAGATGTCCACGAGCATCCTCCTAACGCAACACAACAGATGCTGACTGTGATCTGAAAAGTTACCGGCAAAATCCCACACTCTTATGCCTGTGTTTTTTCAGAGACAGGGTCACGCTGTGAAATAGACCGGCAGATCTGGCAGCTAGCCATATAACGGACGCTTGATATCAATGAAATGTCACAATCTCTTTTGGTTTTATTTGTCTTGAACATTTAAATGATAAAAAGCTATATTTTTAAATTTTAACAGATGCTGGTGAACTTGCAATAATGGACTGCATGTGGATGACCTCATAAAATGAATGTCAGTTTCGTTAGGGTAAATTCTGTGGTAGTTTGACCAATGGTAGGGGTGACGACAAGAAGAGATCAAAGTGTGAAAGAAGTGGCACTGCACCTCTAGGCAATTAACACACATACACGCTCACAAAAACAGACAGAACAAAGACACATAAATCATTTATAAGGGCTGTCATTGTAGCTTTATAGTCAAAGGATTTTATACTAAGCATGACAAATACTTGTCACACCAATGTGATTTCATGTCCACGTTTTACAGATGTCCTTACAAAACATGACCTCACAAAACCTTACAAAAGTTAAGGGATTAGTTCACTTTCAAATGAAAACTACCCCAAGCTTTACTCACCCTCAAGCCAACCTAGGTGTATATGAATTTCTTCTATCTGATGAACAAAATATAAATATATATATTATATATATATATTATATAAATATTCTGATGCATCCGAGCTTTATAATGTGAGCAATACCAACAAGTATGAGCTGTAGAAAGTGCTTCCATCCACATCCATCCATCATAAATGTACTTCACACGGCTCCGGGGGGTTAATAAAGGTCTTCTAAAGTGAAGCGATGCGCTTGAGTAAAAAAAAAAAAAATCCATATTTAACAAGTTATGAAGTAAAATATTTAGCTTCCGCCAGACCGCCTTCCGTATTCAACTTATGTAGAAAGTGTAAACTGGTGTCGCGTCAGTTAAGCTTTTTTCATAAGTTGAAAACGGAAGGCCATTGTAAAGCTCAGATGCGTCAGGTTATTTATTAATATGTCTTCGATTTTGTTCATCAGAAAGAAGAAAGTCATATACACCTAGGATGGCTTGAGTGTGAGTAAAGCTTGGGGTAAATTTTCATTTGAAAGTGAACTAATCCTTTATAGGGATAGATCAGCCAAAAATGACAATTTTCTATAACTGTGGGGGGATCCTGCACTATGAACTGTCATTGTATGGAGAGAGATCCATGCAATAATTTATAAAAAGGTTCCATGTGATCAGAACACAAGTTGTTCAAAGGTAAAAACAAACATTCCTAACCGTGATCAGAGGCGCTATTCCCACATAGTCTCTCTGAATAGTGTAAATCCTCATGGTCCCTTCATCCCTTATCATGTTTCCAGGCAGCTCCAGTCGCCACGTGATCATCTGGCTCTCCAACTGGTCACTCTGCTCCTCCGTCTCGAAGTCCAGTTGCAAGACCTCCAGCAGACCTCTGTAAATAAAACATCAGATCACATTCAGATCCCAATCTCTGCAACAAGTGGCTTAAATTCGTTTTCTGGGTCAACAGAGACATATCGAGTCAAAGAGGGCAGTGTGGGATCTTAATAATGAAAGCACAATCAGTCAACAGGAGAGATGGAGCTTCTCATCCACTTCAGTAGCATTAAAACACTCAGCATTCTAATGAGGATATCAGTAGGTTCATTGCAGGAGCATGATTCTGCTCACACTGTGCCTTTCAGCTGAAATTTGCTTTGATGAAGTGCTTTTATATAACTAACAGAAAGGCAAGAATTAAACTTTTCTACAACTTATGGTTCATGTATTTCTACAGGTATATGGTATGCAGCAGCATTCACGGTAAAGGAAATGTTGAAAGCATTTTCTCAGAGTGGACACATCCTTACAGATTTGATTAAAAACTACCCAAACCTTTATATTATATTGTCTTGAATGGCAATAACGTTAAATATTATATCTATTACAATAAAGACCATTCTTGAGTCATCAGGGGTAAAAGGTCAAGTGCATGAGCCATGTCATTTCATTAAGTGTTTCCTAGCGCAGTGGAATCCTCTCCGTTCGGCTCTTCACTAGTTAATCCGGAGACCTCTGTTCTAATCTTGCAGAACGTGCTGGTCTTTAAGCTGGTCTAACATACTGATGCACCAAGGATGATTAAAGATAAGTGGGTCGTCGCTGTAAAACATGGAAATAAGGGCTCCGGAGAAAGAAGTCAGGAGATACCGCTTGCTGTCTGGCAGCTGGTGACAATTCCCCTGTTGTAAAGGGTTTGATCTATTATAGTTTCAATGCAGTGTAAAAGACAATATAATCACCACCAGATAATCACATGATTCAGTGAACATTTGAAATGGATTTAGCTCAGGAGATTTTGATTCCGTACTGATTTCCTATTGAAAGGAGAAGTTGAGGCAGGGCACATCAAAGGGCGTGTCCATTTAAAAAAGATAAAATAAATAAATAATAGCCTTATGTTTACATATCAGCCATAAACCGTGATTGCTAATGCACACGATTAGTAATCAATCATTTTAGTCCATTATTGTTCAAAATTTTGGGGTAAGTAACTTAAAGGGATAGTTCACCCAAAAATGAAAATTTGATGTTTATCTGCTTACCCCCAGCGCATCCAAGATGTAACTTAGGTGACTTTGTTTCTTCAGTAGAACACAAATGATGATTTTTAACTCCAACCGTTGCCATCTGTCAGTCAAATAATGCCACACATTGATGTCCTAAGACACGAAACGATCGGTTTGTGCGAGAAACCGAACAGTATATAATTTTTTACCTCTAATACGCCACTATGTCCAACTGCATTCATCACTCGATTCATTTGGTCTGATCGCGCTCTGACAGCAGCAGTGATGTCTCGCGCATATACTTCAATGAGAGCGAGACATCATTGCCGCTGTCAGAGCGCGATCAGACCTTACTAATGAGTGCTGCACGCGGTTGGACATAGTGGTGTATTAAAGGTAAAAAATGATATAAATACTGTTCGGTTTCTCGCACAAACCAATCGTTTCGTATCTTAGGACATCAATGTGTCGTTACGAGCCGGAGGGTTTCATTTGGATTTGTCTGTGCAAGTTTTATTTACTCTTATAGTAGAAGTTCCCATCCACTAGCATTATTTGACTGACAGACGGCAACGGTTGGAGTTTAAAATCATCATTTGTGTTCTACTGAAGAAACAAAGTCACCTACAACTTGGATGCGCCGGGGGTAAGCAGATAAACATCAAATTTTCATTTTTGGATGAACTATCCCTTTAATAATTAACAGAAATAAATAAATGTTTTTTTTTTCAGCAAGGACGGATTAAACTGATTAAAATAAAGACATTTATAATGTTAGAAAAGATTTCTACTACAAATGAATGCTGTCCACCAAAATATTAAGAACACAACTGTTTTCAGCATTGATTGAACATTTGTTGAGCAGCAAATCAGCATATCAAATAATTTCTGAAGGATCATGTGACACTGAAGACTGGAGTTATGATGCCGAAAATGCAGATTTACAATCACAGGAATAAATACATTCTATTTTAAAATATATAAAAATAGAAAAGAGTTATTTTAAAGTGTAATAATGTTTCACAATATTACTGTTTTTACTGTATTTTTGACCAAATAAATGCAGCCTTGTGGAGCATAAGCAATCTTTGGAACAGTAGTGTAAATCTGCAACAATATTATTTTTGCCAACTTAATGCAGTACACTAGATGACTTCAAAGATAACATGCATTGAATAAAAGCCACAAAACTCCCATTTAAATTCAATGGGGTCTTTAAAAATAGTGAGTGATATCACATTACTTCCTGTAAATCTGAAACCATCTTTGATAAATGTCAGGGCAGATGAAGATGTTCAATATTGACAAAAGAAAATTATATACAAGTACTGTATATAAAATATACTTGTATATACAGTACTATATAGTATATAGTATAGTATGGTACGGTACATGATACACACTATAACCTGCAATAACAATGACAAGCTATTGCCATGGACACCGAACAAGAATCAGTGAGACCAAGAGAAATATGACACCCAGATGGAGGCTCTTATTAACAAGATGCTCGCAGTTCTTAAGACGCATTTGAATTGGATCCAAAAACACTCAAAAGTCTTTATATGAAAACCAAGACAATTGCTCCCCTGCTTAGATACACAGAGGTAATATGAACTCAGAGCTCATTCTTCTTAATAACAGTGGAGGACGTTTTCTGTGGTTACCAGTAGCTGAGGTGATGGAAAGATATCACATTTTTATGAAGTTATTTTCAGTCGCTTTCCACATGAATACCTACGTTACAGAATTGATGTGTGCCATTAATCATGAAATCGCAATGTGGTGAGATTTTCTCTAAAGATAAGTGTCTGTACAGGGTAAATGCAGTTAAACTGCACCTTTTTAACCAGAAAAAGATGGTTCTTAATTTTCATTCAAAATACCATCCTGCGAAAGGCGAACAGGTTGCCTGAACATCTGTTAGTACCTGAACAATGAGGGGGAAAGAAATTAGAAGAGTGGGGGGTTTTTTTTGTCAAAAACTAATTTTGCAATCTGTCACTTAATTCTCACAGTTTCAGGGGAAACAGACCCCATCTGGCAATGTGCAAGGGCAGAAAAAGCTTTTCAGCGATGAAATGCCTTTGAAATGTAAGCTAGGGAGAGTCTGCGCTTGAGTGGTTTCTAAGAACGATGAGGGTGATGCAGCGAGGGCTTGCCTTTTGCCAGCAAACGTGCTTTTCTTCCGGCAGGACACAGAGATGGTTTGGGCGTCACTTCCTCTCCCAGGGTCCATAGTGATGTCCCACAGGTGTGTGTCGCTGGGTCTGGCTGTGTTGAATGACATGCCTTTTCTGGATGTGGCTCTGTGAGAAAGAACACACAAACATACAGATGACATCAATGGAAAGGTCTCAGACTCGGGCGGGCGCCTACAGTCTGCTTACTGAACACCTCAAGCATATTGCACACAAAAATGAAAACAGCTGGCTGAAATAGTTAGTTGCAATCTTACTAGCTGGTACACAACTTGCATTAGGCAAAACTAGGAAACGAAACTGCGTTTAGTTACACAGGTAAAGTTGATATACATCTCCATTCAAGTTTAAGGTAAGTAGAAAGTCTCTTACGCTGACTTAGGTAACATTTTTAAAAAAAAATCAAAAATACAGTAATACTGTGAAATATTTTTACAGTTTTTTAATAACTGTTTTATATGTTAGTGTAAATAGACACTCCGTTTAAAATATATTAAGTGCAAATAGCACCCCTTGTTGGCAAACGCTATTTACACTAGCTCTGCCCACCAATGTCTGGTTGGACCACTCAAGCTCTAAAAAGGATGTGCAGAATTCAATGTCTTCAGTGGCGCAGCAGTAGCGAGTAAGGCTCACCGACCTGGCTATTAACGCGATCGATGGAGATTCGATTCCGCCTTTTGCCAAGCTCGCATTTATTTTAAATTAAAATGAAAAAAGTGGAAATAAACTGCTAACAAGTGTTTAATAATATTAAAAGTGTTTATTGGGTAGAGTTAGGGGAAGGTGTAGGGAGGGGTTTTATTCTCCCAGTAAGGCAGCATCCATTTAATAATTTTAATAAATATAATCATTTACACTCTATGATATTATTGCATCCTGTTAATGTACAAAAATACTGAGATGCAAATAGTATCTGCCAATATATAGATAGCACCTAATTACTATTTACTCTTATTGCAAAGAGCTGATACTTTTACATGGTGTAAATAGAATCTATCGCTATTTTCACCTAGGGTAAACAACATATAGCTAAGAAAATGCTACTATTGTCACTTAGTGTAAATAGCATATAGACTTAGTGCAAATAGCTGCTGCCTATTTTAAAATGGAATTCATCCTGTGATGGCAAAGCTGAATTTTCAGCATCACTACTCCAGACTTCAGTGTCACATGATCCTTTAGAAATCATACTAATATGCTGATTTAATGCTCAAGAAATATTTCTTATTATTATCTATGTTAAAAACAGTTTAACATTTTAAGTGCTGCTTAAAATTTTAATACTCAGTACTTAAAACCATTTATTTTTTCTGGAATCTTTGATGAACAGATATGATGGGGAGTAAAAAAAAAAAAACAGCATTTATTTAAAATAAAGTATTTTCTAACCTTATAAATGTCTTTACTGTCACTGTTAAAAAAAATAAAATAAAAAAAATCGTACTGACCTAAACTTTTGAACTGTAGTGTAATGAAGTCTTAAGGTCTTGATTTGCCAAAATTTTTCATAATTCTAAAGATTTAAAAGAACTTGTTTTTTAATGATATTTATGAACATAAATTCTGATATTACTTCAGTATCTACTACTTCAGATAAAAAAAGCATGTTAAAACAAACTGTGCTTGGCTGCTTTTCATACAAGTAAAAATAAAACTTTGCTTTTTAACTGTTTTTGTTCATTTGTTTGTTTCTTAAGTAGAATACAACATAGTAATAACTCAGCAGGGGCAAGTAGCATAAACTTAGCTGCTAAGTTGATACTGTGTCTTACTTAATCAGTCTTTTCGGATTCAAATTAGATCAATCCGCCTTTAAAAAAAAAAAAAGATGACCCATCTTGGGAATACTGAAAGGCTCACACAGTAAACATTCATGTGTTACAATGAACATGTCCAGTACTAAATGAATGCATACTAGAGGGCATGTGTGTTAAAGATGCTGACCCGCACATCTCAAGCCCACTGACATCCCTTTCCATTCAACCCGACTCGTAGACACACACACACACAAAAAAAAAATAAACAAACAAATAACATGTACAAACATGTTAATGCTTGTCGAAGGAGATATAAATCCTCTAAGACCTGCTAACCATGGGTTGAGGTCAGCCAACATGGTTCTCAATTCCCTGTTTCACTTGCCAGTTATAAATCTTGGCTCATCTCTGTTGCAGAAAGCGCGATTGGACATTTAACAATGTTGTATTCATCAAGAGTGCAGAGTGAGTTTGCCACTCTGGAGAATTTAATCTCTCTGTCTCCTTTGGCTTGGGCCAACACAACCACATGTCCACGGTTCAGTTTAAAGACAGAGCCAAATGCTTCTTTTCTCCTCCATTTTTTCCTGTATCTCTCCGCTTTATCCACCAGCCAGACAGTTCATCGGTCTCTTCTCTCCACTGATGGGACTTAGAGACCGTGGAATCTTGCCACGTGAGAATCTCTTAGACATGTGCTGGAGTCAGGCATCTCGGGAAGCGTGGCCAGAAAGGAAACAGGTCACGGTGGAAGAAGTAGAATGAGCGCGGCTGACAGCGTCGTGACACACTGAATTATCTTTCCTCAACCCCTCATCCATCTCTTTTTTTTTTCCAGTTTCATACCACACACTTCAATTCTGCCTCAAAAACAACAGATTGCCATGCAGTGGATCTCAAATGATTAATTAGCGATGTGCACAATAAGACTGTGCATTAAAAGACACATGCAGATGTGCATTTTAATGATTATTACAGAATGTACAGTGCGATAAATCTGATATTGAGCAGACATATGATATCAGTGCTTGTATCAGTTCATGCTGCATGTAGATCTCTAGGATAGCACCAGTCTATCAACCCCTGGGACTCAAGGGAGAGGGATCAGAGTCTGTCTTGACCCATTTTGTATCGTCATCATCTTCAGTGCAGGCGTGCAATTTTTAGAGACAGATGATGCCCTCAGTTGGATAATCCAAACATTTTTAATTCCGGGGAAATGAAGAGAAACAATGTAAGCTTGAGAGGAAAATAAGAGTAAGAAAAAAAAAGAAAAAAAGAAATTGCAAAACAGAGAGAGAGACAGAAAGAGAGAGAGTTCAGTTTTGGTCTGCCAGGGAAAGAAACACTGTATGCATGAGTGGCAAAAGAATTCAGTCAAATCTATAATGAGGATCTTGATGGAATAAATCTCTGACACAAAATCAAAGACAGACGAATATTGATGTGGGGTTGCATGGTGCTGCCTGCAGGACAGAAAACAGAATAGAATAGAATAGAATAGAATTCATCACATTAATAAATAATATTATATATGAAATGCAATGCTTAAGAGATTCACAAATGAATATATTTAGGTCATATCTATTCAAATATATGAATGAAACTTGAAACTTTATCTACATAAATGTACATTAATGCTCTGTGTGTTAACCAGAAGAACAGAATCACCTTATTAATTAATTAATAAGAAATTTTATTATACAAATATTATTTAATGCTTGACAGAATAATAGTTTGTTAAAATATATAAATATTTATAGAAATAATTTTTATTAAATGTACATTAAAGGTGCCATCGAATGTTTTTTTACAAGATGTAATATAAGTCTAAGGTGTCCCCTGAATGTGTCTGTGAAGTTTCAGCTCAAAATACCCCAAAGATTTTTTTTAATTAATTTTTTTAACTGCCTATTTTGGGGCATCATTAGAAATGAGCCGATTCAGGCTGCGGCCCCTTTAAATTCTCGTGCTCTCCCCCCACGGAGCTCACGCTTGCCTTGAACAGCATAAACAAAGTTCACCCAGCTAATATAACCCTCAAAATGGATCTTTACAAAGTGTTCATCATGCATGCTGCATGCATACATCGGATTATGTGAGTATTGTATTTATTTGGATGTTTACATTTGATTCTGAATGAATTTGAGGCTGTGATCCGTGGCTAACGGCTAATGCTACACTGTTGGAGAGATTTACAAAGAATGAAGTTGTGTTTATGAATTATACAGACTGCAAACGTTTACAAATGAAAATAGTGACGGCTCTTGTCTCTGTGAATACAGTAATAAACGATGCTAACTTTAACCACATTTAACAGTACATTAGCAACATGCTAACAAAACATTTAGAAAGACAGTTTACAAATATCACTAAAAATATCATGATATCATGGTCAGTTATTATTGCTCCATCTGCCATTTTTCGCTATTGTTCTTGCTTGCTTACTTAGTCTGATGATTCAGCTGTGCACAGATCCAGACGTTAATACTGGCTGCCCTTGTGTAAAACCGTGAACATGGGCTGGCATATGCAATATATTAGGAGCATACACCCCGACTGTTACGTAACAGATTCGCCTGTTCTTTGGAGGTCTTTTAAACAAATGAGATTTATATAAGAAGGAGGAAACAATGGAGTTTGAGACTCACTGTATGTCATTTCCATGTACTGAACTCTTGTTATTCAACTATGCCAAGATAAATTATATTTTTAATTCTAGGGCACCTTTAATAATCTGATAGAAGCAGAATAGAACCACATAATAATTTCATTAATGAAAAAAATAATGCATTGTTAATGCAAAAACACATTTTTAGAATACATAGAAAATAGAATAGAATATTTTTGAACAAACACTGTTCTAATAAACAACACTAATAAATGTTTGTATCCTGTGTATTATGTGTGGTGTAAAATAAATGTAAATAAAAGTTATTTTCAATATTTTGAAAAAACTTTTGTTGTATTAGAAAACGTTTTTTTTGTGCTGCACAACACAATGCACTTCATAACTTGTGATTTCTGATGGGAGTTTGAGCTAGACCATGTAGTCCAGATAGAGTTGAAATAACTTTTGGTGAAAAGAGAGCAAATCTCTGAAGGGTTAAAGACTTCACTAATTTTCAATCAGCGTGTGGATTATCTATCATAACCTCAGGGGTCTGGACTCAATCTTGGAGAGAGTAGTGAAGTGGGGCAGAGATTTTTCCCTGGATAAAATCAATCTCTTTGGGATACCAACCTTCACCTCGCTTTACTGCTAACACTGAAAGTGAATGTCCATTTGAGCCAGGGCCGGGGGCAAAAATAAAGCCTATCAGAGCCGAGTGAAGAGCCGCAAGGATATTGGGGACTCAGGTGGTATATGGGGCTCAGCTGCCGGTCAAATGTATATCTCAGACCAGAAGCAGGGTTTCTCAACTTTCCAAAATAATCAGAACAAATCAAAGGGAGATTTCACACTAGCACTTTTGGTGTGCACCCGAGTTTGATTGACACCAGAGTTTGGTTCATTTGGATGATGTGAAAGCTGTTTTCCGAACACGAGTGAGCACCTGCAAACTATACCCGAGTCTGCATCAAAAAGATTGGTCTGGGGTACGGTTCATGTGAACTCCGGTACAGTTTGCTGCCGATCATACTAAATCGTGGAAGTGAATCACTATTGATGACATATGATTCAATAAAACTGTGTTCACACTCCCTTTCCTGACAAGCGCGACTGACTGCAAGCAGAGAGAATGTATGTATAATTTCTGCTCGCCTTTGGCGGAAATGGACTCCCGTGTCCTTTAGAAAATTTTCAGTACATTCGCAGCAGATAGATGCAAGTACTGTTATGTGCTGATGCTTTGACAAAACCAAAGGTTCACAAACCAAAATATAAACATGAGGTGAGCAATGCTATACATTTTGCCGCCTTCTCCTGCATTGTCATCACTATGCAACAGGGGTAAACAGCTGCTGCTTTGATGATGCAAACGCATCGTGGTTCGGACCCAAATAATATAACAAAATCAAATCAAGTGTGAAAGCACCCAAAGTCTCAAATCAGTCTAACCATATATAGAAATTCATTAAATAAAGAAATTTAATAAAGAAAATCAGCTTCTCTATTTTGTCTCTTGGCTTGCAATATAGGTCAGAATACATCTGACCTCATCAGTTCTTGTGGACATTTTTTCCCCACAGTTTCATTTGCCTTCAAAACAAATGCAAACAAACTTCTAAAGAAAAAAAAAACAGCTTTGCCAATACAAGAAAGAACATTACCTTTGGTCCAAAAATGCCTATAAAAGCAATTTCACTCATTTATGTGTTTTTTCTCCATTGATGTGGGTTTAGACTTGAAAAAATTGATTGCACTGTGTGTTTTTGTACGATAGAGCTCTCGCTGTAATATGTTGACTTCTGCCCAAAGGACTCAAGTAGTTATTAGGTATTTGTTTTCTTGCTCCATTAAGTTGATGCATTATTTATGGGGAGAGGAGCCACACAAACAATGTAATGTTAAGAAATGAATGCAGCCAAATAATTTCCCCATTATTTTGCCATTTATGGAAGAGTGCCTTTGAAACTCCTCCAGTTGGAAAAGTGAATTGAGCCGGCACAAGGTTATTAGATTTTGGTAATCTGTATACTGAGTAGGACCGTTACATTCTCTCTGCTATGAAGTGGCATGACTGTAGTGTTGCATACTGGTTAAATTCGAGCTAAGCTTCCTGGGCGTTTGACACATTTGTTGGCTTTGTGCCACAGCTCTATTCCAAATGGGACATCCCAATCCCCTACGCAACTCCTCTTCATCTTATTTTGGCCTGACCAAAAGTCTCTTCCAGGAAAACAGTTGACATTTGTTGTGCCTTCTGAGAAAACCATATAATCCTGAACAGAGTAAATCCAATTTATTTACATTGCATTATGTGTGTGGATTTTTTCTTTTTGCAGAATTCCAGATAGCAGTAAGTCAACTGATTATAGCCTGAAAGTCAGGTTAAATTAACCAGACACTTGTTTATGCCATATTTTGTAGTAAAGCAATCTTCTTTACTTTAAAATGCATGCACCCACTCTCATTTAAGGGATAGATCAACAAAAAATGAAAATGTTGCTTTGGACTCCCACCGACTTCCACTGTACGGGCAAAGGCAAAAATAGTTCGAAATATCAAAAGAAGAAAGTAAGTCATAAAGGCTTGCACCAACAGGAAGGTGAGTAAATGATTTTTGGCTAACTATCTGTGGCGACCAGGGCGCGAGCTGTGAGGGAACGGCACGAGAGTTAATGAGCTCCACTTGGGAGGCGCACAGGCCTTGAGTCTCTCATGAAGGAGCTCTGGAAGCATAAAAGGAGGAGCGACGACAGTGATGGATGAGAGAGGACCAGGCCTGGACCTTACGTAAAGTTTTATTATGTTTGTGTGGCCGGCAGACGACCATGAGGGTCTGCCGACATTACTTTCCTTTGGTTTTTGGTTTATTTATATATTAAAGTTTGTTAAATGTTTGCCTGTTCCGGCCTCCTCCTTCCCACATCTACGAACCATGTTACACTATCCCTTTAAGCAAAAATTGGCAAATACGATGAAATCAACCTACCTGAGTATGAAATGTTCAACGGGTGATGTACTTGATAGGAACACGTAGAAAGTGGCGATGTCTGTGGTCTTCAGTGGTTTCGAGGACGTCTGGATGATTACGGCTCCTCCGAGGCGCAAGCGCATAAACGTGGGGTTTCCTGGGGGTGATCGCAGGAGGTTTACAGTCCCAATCCTCTTCATGGAAGCTCCATAGATCTGCCGTCCCAGGTCACCATGCTGTGGACCCCTTCTTATTTTGCTTTCTTGGGGGACACACTGTCCACTGGGACTAGGTCTGATCTGGTAGTAAAGTTCAGCAACATTTCCTCTTTGATCACCTCTCTGCTCCCAGCTCGACCTGCCACCTCCAGGGTTGAACCACGCTGGCTCAGGCTTCAGGTGCACCAAGCAGAAGCCACCATCTGCCGAGATGGAGCAGCTGTCCTTGACCTCCCTGGATTCCCAGAAGGCGTATGCTGTAACACAAACGTACCCTCCTTCATTCTGCTCCGGGATGTTTCGGATCGTCCCCTCGCTTACATCGTCCCTATTACCAGACGCATAAAACAACACATACAAGGCAGGTGTAGATGATCTTACTTGGCGGGCCAGCATAAACGGTCGGATCCTAGGGCCAGTGTGGATCATATGCAGTGGTATAGACTGCTCCAAAGACATGGGACCATAGCTGACATTGATTGTCGGCTGGCCATTCAGTCCAGTGAGGATGAAAGGTTGCCTTTGTGCCCGGAGGCTGGAGTTGTCCATTACATCCTGACTTGTCTCTCTGAGGAGAAGGTAGTCTGCATTGATGATTTGATAGTTCACACTTGGAAGAACAGCGAGAGGGGACAGGGAACTTGGATCATCTGACAATTCCACAACCTTCATTCCTTGAGGACACAATAAATCAAATTAGATTAGCATAACAGAAAGACCTACTTATGAATAACTAATGGAATTTTCCAGTAAATGTTGTACACATCACATGACCCTACCAGCCTCTAGAGTGTGCATTCAAATAATCGGTTTTTAACCGGTATTGTTTCAGGGATCTGAATGGACATCAAGTGGCGACTCAACACCAATACCATAATTGTTTAACATACAACATGAATTTCGATGGATTTACGCTCTTGGCAGCCAATAATTATCTGCACAAAAACATATTTGGTTGGCAAAAAATCATGTTTACTTTATATCCATTGCATTTGAGGCCATGCTGGCTTAAACCTTTCATAGTTTTCTTTATGGTTTTATGATTTTAGAGGATAAGGGAAAATTACACAACCTGTCAATTTTGGCATGTGCCTTACTTAGATCAACTTGCAGCAAATTAAGTTTAATTGGATACACAATCACAATAGGCAAAAAACAGATTGAATATTTTTCCACTCATTTCATCATTGTTTTGTATGATTAATGTTATTTGCATTTTTCTTCCTATCCACAACTCTGAACAGATCTTAAATGCATTTTTGAATCACAACCCGCCGGCTGTGAATGACTGTTCTATAGGAATCTGTACTATTAAAACCGTTCATTCAAAAACGCTGTAAAAGCGAGGATATTTTCACAGAATATTATGCTTGGTAAATATGCTATCAAAATGTTTTTTTATGTTTCTAGACAGCTATACCTCAGTGCTCTTGCAATTGCTACATCGCAGAGTTGTATTTCAAGAAAGTCATTTGCTATATGGCGTTTCTTCCTCATTCAAAGTCAGAGTAAAAAAAAATAACGATTGGTCTAAACCTGTCAGCAAAAACCTATCATTCCATTGCTGTTTGAACCTCTCCCCAATGTGCTAGTCTATAATCTTTTCAGAAAACATTTCCATAGATGTCAAGTCCACAAAATATTTTTTGCTACTTCAATAGCAAAAAACACAACATTTCCCCGCTTGGTGGTAGATGATTTGGAATAAAGCAACGCAGGGGGAGGCAAAAATAGTCAACATCACTCTGATCAGGTGTACTGTGTCCGGACAAGCATCTTGTCAAATCGCTCATCTGGGAGAGATGCTTTAACCTTTACCTTCTGACAGGCTGCAAGGGCTTCACTGCCTTCTGATTGCTAAAGTGCAGCATTGAAAGCTGAAGTTTGATCTTGACATGCTGTGCGTTTTTTGAGGAGTTTGTCAAATGCTGGTCCGTGTTTCACATATGTGAATGTGATTGCTATTCCTAAAAGAAAATCCTTCTAGTGGAACAACAGCAATAATAAACACACAAATAACAACAAGAAATCAAAACAATTTGAGAAAACCTTGATTAAATTTATTAGTATTTTAATATACATTCTTCTGAAATAATTAACATATTGTGTTTACATTATATAAGGTCTCTGACTGGAGGCTAGTGTTAACTATAACAGAATTTTTTTTTGATTGATTTGATTTTTCACACTACGTTTTCTCTTAATCGGAGCAAAGTTGAGCCAAACCATCTATCACAGGACAGGTCATATCAAAGAAACCTGATTTTGCAGTATTGCCATTATTGTTTTAAGCTCTAAAAGCTAGAAGAACAAGACTGTGCAAAAAAAAAAAAAAAAAAAGATAGAGTAACCAGATGCACTTTTTTGGCCTCTAAATAAAAGCTTTTGTAGTTTTCACACACTGTTTTATCTGCTTGCCTTTGAGCTTACACACCAGATACTGTATTTTTACCTGGAATAGTTTTTAGTATAACGCAGATGCTGTAAATAGTGTTTTTAAGCTCCCATGCACAACTCCCAGAATGACACCTGAAAGTAATCAACTTCCATTTTAAAAAAATAACATGTAAATAAGGGTAAAGCACTGAGCAGAGACATTTAAGCATTATAAGACTGTATAGTTGTTAGAGCAGATCATTGGGATGAAAAAAAAAACACTATATTGTATGAATTTATAGACAATCCCTCACTTCTGTCAGTTAGTAAGGTAGTCAAATCTACCTTCACTTATGTTTTAGGTATACAATAACAAATCTAACTGACATTGAAGTTCAGTAAAAAAATAAATAACCTAATTTCGGATTTAATTTCCAGTCTGTTAAACAGGTTAATCCTGTCTATCAACCTACTAATCCATGTGATAAATTGTCCTACTGGCATCCTATTGACTTGTATAGAAAAAAAATAGGAATCGAATAAACAATATATTTGAATCTCATACTAGGAATCTCATGTGTGAAAGTGATGTTTCAAAGTAGGTTAATGGCTGAGCCCGAGGGGCAAAAGGGACTAGTGTCAGAGCAGTGTCTAAGAACATTAGGCCAAACATGACTGGGTTTGCACAGCTCAAACTAGGACTGAGCCTCTGCACTGATGACAAGCCTATTTGTCAGACACTCATTTCTAAATTGCTGCTTTTGGCATTACTCAAAAATCCACAGCACATCATTTTCAAATTATGAGCTTTCCAAGTAGGGTTTTATTCAATGTGAATCAAGACAATTCAAGAAAAATTCCCTGCTCTCTCAGACTTCAAAACTGAGATAAAGTTTGAATTCCATTATTAAATAATCCACTTAAAGTAATAACTAAGCAGCTATTTGCCTTCTGCAGTTAATTACATAAGGAACTTGTAATTAAATGTATTTATGCAAAGCAATATGTAACATTTATATTAATGTGCTCAGCTGATGCTTACTGAAGTACACTTACAAAAGTTACTACCAAAAAAGTTCACAACTCAGGTTACAATTTAAATATGCAAATAACTGATATTAATGCACCTTTTCAGAGGTCTTTCATACTCTGATTCTAAAATCATCCATGATAAATGAGAATACATGGCTATTTGAGGTTGAATAACTGCAATAAAATCCATCTCTACCTGAATAGTCTGATGCATGATATTATTCGAAATTATATAGAAATGCAAGAAATGACGATTGAGAGGTCTTACCTTCTGCACAGGATAGACAAAATGCTATAACCAGCAACAACATTGTGCTTGTCTGCACAAAGCAGTCCAAACTGAAGCCTAAATGACTTTATTCCTCTAATGCATTCCTAAGAAAAATAATAATAATAGTTAAAATAAAAACAAAAAGGTAATGTGAGCTTTAAAACTATTTTGCAAAATCAAGGAAAGAAAGTATCCTCACATGACAGAAAGTAAAAACGGTAGACAAAGCAGGCTCAAACTAGATCACTGATGAGTTTAGTTTAAAAGTAACAAACAAACAAACAAACAAAAACATGTAAAAGTTAAAGCTTTGCGCTATATCTATTCACGTGCTGCTGTTTCTGGACCTCACTTTCATCTGAGTCTGAACGATTAGATGTCACGAGTGTAATCCTCAGCAAATGAACTACATGTGCGCTTTATGTTGTCTCAGTCTCTCCTGTCAGTGCTCTCTTCACTCTCATGTGGACGGACAAGAAAAATCTTACTTAAAGGATGGTCCTTAAACGAGCGACAGGCAATATTATAAACCAGGATATGCACTGTTTACTTATTTATATTAATGCACTTTATTCCTAACAATATGTACTAAAACTGTAAGTCGTATGGTCGCGTAATTAAATGTTCCAAGCGTAAACTGTGGGGTATAAGACTTAAAATATGTAAATAATGTACTTAAACTTTGTGCCCGAATGGTTGTTAGAGACGCACTTGCAGTACTGTGTAGTTTACAAACACTTCTGTCTCCTCAGAGGAGTGCTGTGGTGTAGCGCGCAAGCGTCCCCTGTTGACGGTCAAAGAAAGTTAGTCGGAAGTTAAACAAAATAGTCTGGAAGTGGAAGCACACTTAAAGGGTTAGTTCACCCAAAAATGAAAATTCTGTAATTTATTACTTACCCTCATGTCGTTCCACACCCGTAAGACCTTCGTTAATCTTCGGAACACAAATTGAAATATTTTTGTTGAAATCCTAAAGTACTAAAAACTTATTTAAATCGGTTCATGTGAGTACAGTGGTTCAATATTAATTATAAAGCGACGAGAATATTTTTGGTGCGCCAAAAAAATAAAATAAATAACGACTTATTTAGTGATGGCCGATTTCAAAACAATGCTTCAGGAAGATTCGGAGCACAAATGAATCAGTGTATCGAATCATGATTCAGATCGCTGCCAACGGCTGAAATCACGTGACTTTGGCGCTCCGAACAGCAGATTC
The DNA here is from genome assembly GCF_024489055.1 of Chanodichthys erythropterus. Lineage (NCBI taxonomy): Eukaryota > Metazoa > Chordata > Actinopteri > Cypriniformes > Xenocyprididae > Chanodichthys > Chanodichthys erythropterus. The sequence continues at coordinate 19,861,865 of NC_090242.1, read as the reverse complement.
GATACACTGATTCATTTGTGCTCCGAATCTTCCTGAAGCATTGTTTTGAAATCGGCCATCACTAAATAAGTCGTTATTTTGTTTTTGTTTTTTGCGCTCCAAAAATATTCTTGTTGCTTTATAATATTAATATTGAACCACTGTAATCGGCTGTACTCAATGTACTACGAACCGGTTTAAATATGTTTTGGTACCTTCATGGATCTTGAGAGAGGATTTCAACTAAAATATCTTAATTTGTGTTCCGAAGATTTATGAAGGTCTTACGGGTGTGGAACGGCATGAGGGTGAGTAATATGACAGAATTTTCATTTTTGGGTGAACTAACCCTTTAAGCTACACAGAGGAAAACTGGACGTTCTTAAGCAAGTCAGCGCAAAAGTTCAAAAGTCTGATTTAAGTTGTTCATTAAAATAATTTGCTACTTGTTGCACTTTTGAGGCTAATTCACACGTGTTACTCCAGTGAAAGTCAGTTAATGTATGCTGCTGTACACACATAGGCCTCAAGTTTTAACATTTCTATTGTTGTTGCCAGGCCTCAGAGGAAAGAAATACAGGCATAATGGAACAATGGAACCTTAGCCGACATTTAAACAGCAGCCTTGCCAATTTGTTACAAAATGTGTCAAGACTTTTTGATGGTTACTGCAACTTTTTATTATGTTTTACTATGAGGGGCTATTTTAAATATAATCAGCGTTTTTGCCACACAGACACACACAACTACACCGCCCTAGCAATATCACGTGACAATTGCGCTTTATCCATGACCACAGAGAAATGCCTGAACAGAATTTTAGAGATAGAAATTATCTTCAGCCCGTTATGAGAAATGACAAAAGTGTAAATACTGAAGAGTCATACTTTGTTAGGCCTATAAATAGGCTAGTGTTCATATTTAGCTTTTTTATGAAAACTGAAAGGTGATTCATACTAATTGTCTTGAAGGTTTTTGAATCCAACATACAAAACCACTGCTGAGTAACTGTTTGACTCAAATGCTTAGTCACTGATGTATAGCCCTTGAGACAACTTACCTGTGTGACAACTATTTCTCATATAGTTTTAGTCACATTTTGAAATATCTTTGGTAGAAGTCAATGCATCATTATGACATGTTAGGTTATATATTCCCCAAGAGATACTTTAGCTTTTCACTTTATATTCAGAGTCAGTGTGAATGAATAAACTCTCTGTGATTTCTGACTAAAGAAGATCTCACTAAAGGGAGCACCATCAATCTCCTGTCAGACAGAACACACAGTATAACCTGTACCTTTGCTTCTCTGTAGTGCTTGATGATGTCTTTCACCAGTATGAAGCACAATTTTATGTCCTGCTCTTTGATAAGTGCCACACATTCCTCTGCAAGGACACACCAACTGTTAATACAAAGAATAAATCAAAGGGCAGCCCATGCCTTACTGTGTAAGAGCCGGTTCATTTTAAAAGTTACCATTTTGTGCGAAGGTAAAAGGTTATGCAATGCTTATTATGCATTTAGCTTATGAATTTCATCTGGATTTGAATCAATTCAGCTACTAGCAGATCCCTCCAATTGCGACGCCTATGCTGGAGTGCTTTTGAAAATGAATTTTCCCCCATGGCCCAGTTTACATATCAGTCCCATCTGCTCAGATGTCCAGATGTTAGCAGTGTGAGACAGACCACAGCCGTGATACTCAAAGGTGAACAACAGCTTAGTAGCAATAATATGAAATGGTGGTCAGTAAACTGACCTGCCACTGAGTTTGACCCATTTTGATGACCTATTCCATTAAGAATTTTGTCCTTTGTGAACAAAGCGCATCAGCTGCACTACAATTTACTTGAGCTTTTTATCTTGATGAGGATCGTGTGATGATAGGTTGCCACAGTAACACAGAATGACAGTAAACCTACTTAGAGAATGAAATATACCACAAGGACCACATGTATCTCAATCTCACCAACCCCATGACTGACTTCATGTCGCAAAATGATTATACCACCCTTCACACATACATCAAATTCTGGGATGTCACCGCCAACACTGAAAAAAAGTGTGTTGAATTTACATGATTTAACAGTGTACATCTGTCCCACATGAATCTATTAAACTACACAAATATAATTTATGTAACTTCAACATGATGAAATTAAGTAATTTTTAAGTTATCCAATTAAGTAGTCTCAAAGTAAATTTTGTGAGGTTCTCTGACACGATTCATTCATTGAAATCATCCATCCATCCATCCATCCATCCATCCAATATCTTCTTTTATTCTGTTCAGTTTCATATGTGTTATGTAACTGAATCATTACTGTACTAGGTAGTCAACAGCCTATTAGCTAACAATAGTGCACACACTAGCATATTACATGTTAACTTTCAGCGCAAAGCAGCAATTGAATGTGAAGTGCCAGTCCACAGCCTAAGCAAATACTATTAAACATTATCAAGCATTCCCGTGTTTTCATCTTACTGCAAAACACATAAAATAACAAATAATTTCAACATTTTCTCTCTTGAATCAGCCATATGCAATACATGCTGGGAACTAACAAACACTGCCCAGTTTCAGTTACTTCAACAAAATTCATTCATGTAATCCCAACTCAAACGGATTAAGTAAACTTTAATATTAGATAAATTTAAGTGGACTGAGCACAATGAAATTAAGTTAGGACAAAATGTTTAGGAATTGTGTTGCTTTAGCTCATTTTAATGAAGTAATTTGAACAAGCAGCAAAAATCATTTTTTATAAAATGCTGTATGATAAGAAAACTTGCACTTTTTACATTAATATTATTCGCTAGACAGATGAGGGCAGAATCTGGTAAAATGGCTGTTCTGCCTCTTTAAGAAAAAGAAAAGGTTGCATATTTCAGTGCAATACTAAGCTCACAATTGTTAAAAATCACCAAAATTTCAGGAAAAAAAAGAGCTAAACTCATAAAACAAAATACGTTTCACTTTGCGCAAACAAAGGCATAGGCGTCCGTCAATCGGAGTGGTGGGAACCCTTTGGAAAAGTAGAAACGGAGAGTTTTGGAGCCTCAGTCAAAACCTTTGTGACACTGATCTATGGATAAAGTTGAGCAGAGGCGCTCTCTCGCTCAATGTGAGCTGAATTTCTATGCAGGTGATGAATGAATGTGCTCTGCAGTGCGTGTCGTGGATGTATATCACTCTGCTCCCTACAGGATGGAGAGATAAGTTACTGCTAACCTGCAATGTCGTTCTACACCTTCCCACAGGAAGGGGTCGTGAGCGTGGCTCGCTTCCATTACACGGACACTTTTTGATTGCTGTAAATGTGCTGAAAGTTATTCTAGTTTTGTAAAAGGTCAGCCTTGCAATTTCCCGCTCAGATCTTAGGTGGCATGTCATGAGGTAGCTGTCTTCCTTCCAAGTGGAGCTGTAGTGGACATTAATTGCAAACACAGCCTCAAGCACTGCTTTAGTGTACTTCAGCGAACAGTGTGGTCTCAGTATGGGCACTGTGGTTCATATAAGGAGACTCTCCCATCACAGACAACTCATTCAAATCATATTCATGAAGAGAATGAAAAATGTGCACCATTGTGTCCAACCCCGACCCATCCGATGAGTTACCTGCTATTGAACACACCTCTGTCATTCAGGGGTCAGTAAGACACTGCTCTCTGAAAAGGAGCTGCTTTACAGCCTATGAAATATTCACGAAAAAGCAGCAGGAAGATGAATGGGTGCACATGTCCCCGCTCAGGGCCCTTGTTAAAAGAAGGCGTTGATCGAGAGGTCAAAGCCGGAGAGAATTTTAAACATCCATTGGCCCAGGGCCCCCCGGGATCATTACAGCTCACTCCTGAATGGAAGGAGAGCCGAGCCAAGAGCAAGAGAAGCCTTGCGCGGTGATATACGAGCATAATCATTTCTCGCTCACCTCCTTTTTTTCTCTAGGCAGGGCTGGCCCGCACTTCATCCACTTGCATTACGGAACAGCCTATTCCGCTGAAACCTCTGCAGTAGGCTCAAGCACTTTCCTTTCCTCTCAAGGGTCTTTTTTAAAGGGACAGTTCACCTAAAAATTAGAGTTCTGTCATTATTTTTTCACCCTCATATTGTTTCCAAACCTCAAAGCGGTTATTTTAAGTAGAAATATAAGTTTAATTCACCAAAAATAAAATCGCCATAGGATAAAATGGACATAGATTAATGTTATTATTATTATTATTTTTAGATTATTTATATTTTATTTAAGACAAATCATATGGACTGCTTTTACAGTGTTTTTATTATTTATTATATTATTGTTATTTTATTTTTTGCTTGGTGCTTGACAGACTCTGCTGATCTCTATGAACTGTCGTTGTATGGAAAAAGCAGCAATATTAAAAAAAAAAAAAAAAAGTCTACTTTTGTGTTCCATGGTATAAAAGAACAGCATACAATTTTGGATTGATGGAGTTTTGGGTGAATTTCTTTAACTCACCATGTTTGCTTACTAAGAGCATTGCATTTTTAAGCATTACAGTGTTGAGTAACACCAGCCTGATGCTAAGAAGAAGGATGACACCATAGAAGTGGATCAACTAGATAATTATAATGTAAGAATGTGCGGTTCTATTCTACAGTATGTACAAATAAATCACCAATTCTGGTGCCTGGCTGGAACCCATTATTAAAGGGTTAGTTCAACCAAAAATGAAAATAATGTCATTAATTACTCACCCTCATGTCGTTCTACAGCCGTACGACCTTCATTCATCTTCAGAACACAAATTAAAATATTGTTGATGAAATCCGATGGCTCAGTGAGGCCTACATTGAGAGCAAAGCCATTCAAACTCTCAAGGTCCATTAAGGTACTCAAAACATACTTGAAACAGATCATGTGAGTTCAGTTGTTCTATTTTAATATTATAAAGCGACAAGAATATTTTTTTTGTGTGCCAAAAAAACAAAATAAAGACTTTTCAACAATATTTACATGGGCCAATTTCAAAACACTGCTTCAGAGCTTTACGAATTGAATCAGTGAATCAGAGCGCCAAAGTCACGTGATTTCGCTAGATAGGAGATCCGATTCACTGAAACAAGATTCATAAAGCTCAGAAGCTTCATGAAGAAGGGTTTTAAAATCGGCCCATGAAGATATTGTTGAAAAGTCATTATTTTGTTTTTGTTTTTTGGCGCACAAAAAGTATTCTTGTCGCTTTATAATATTAAGATAGAACTACTGAACTCACATGAACTGTTTCAAATATGTTTTAGTACCTTTATGGACTTTGAGAGTTGGAAAGGCATTGCCGACTGAGCAATCGGATTTCATCAACAATATCTTCATTTGTGTTCTGAAGATGAACTTGGTCTTACAGGTGTAGAACGACATGAGGGTGAGTAATTAATGACATTATTTTCATTTTTGGGTGAACTAACCCTTTAAGTGTGATAAATGCAGCTCTCGGGTGTTGACAGAGTTGAGAAAAGTGCAACCTTCACCCAAAAACACAGAAATATTAATTTACTCACCTTACCCATGATGCTTGATGGGAAATACTGAGATATTGAGGTCACTGCTGCCATCTACTGGGTTGTTTCTGTATTAATTGTGATGTTTGCTGTTGAGAGACATGCTATGTGATTTGGCATGAAAAGTTCAAATCCGACCTTGAAAAATATCACATTTATTTTCATAGAAAATGTATATTTTACACAATTCTACACATGCACATCCACACAATAGTCCATATCAGTAAATATAGACCAACAAGTTCTTTTTTCTCTTTAATTCACAGAGCGAACACAGATTTGCAGACTTGAGCATCTTTTCTTGAAGACACCATGGATAACACTTACTTACACTGTTGAATATTAAATTTTTAAGCACTAAAAAAGTCTGTAAATTAAGTATAAACATTTATAAATTATCTACAAATGGAGTACAAAAGAGTAACCGTGAAATTAACACTTACATCATCCAGTCACAAGCGAACACTCGGGATTCATGATAATAATAGAGATATTTCTGTAAATGAAAATATATGTAATCTCTTTTATTTCTTTTTCTTTTGGCAAAATGATGTTGCAAGCTATACAGGCAGCTGAACATTTCATACATTCCTTTTTGGCTATCCAACCATTTTTTTTTTTTTTTTTTATTAATTAATTAGAACCTTCCATGTTTTTCTTCTACAAGAAATAAACTTCATTCACCCCAAAAGAATGTCATATATATATATTAAATTAAAATGCTTAAATACATTTAAGATAATCTTTTTTAAAGATTAAAAAATTATCTTTTTTTTTTTTTTTTTTTTTCAAGCACAGTATTTACCCTGGATCAAACCATTCGAGAGTGCAATCTAAACCCAACTGGCCACATTATTGTGAGATTCCACCAGATGTTGGCTCAACTATTTCACATTTCCAGTTGCGAGGGCAAGATGTTTCATGTTAATGCAAGAGAATTTGCCCTTAATGTAAACTACTAGATTATAGCTTGAGACAACTGAGCCATCATAGGTAGTTTTTCCTGAGGGTATTCAACCTGTATTTTGGTAGCAGAGAATATGTATTATATCCTCAAGCAAAGAGACTATCACAGAAAGTTTGTGTCTACCATTGCAAGAAAAAACCTCAGGAAAAACAGCCAATGATAACAGCAGCAAGGATATGTCATTTAGGCCTATAGATGATGTTCTCGTGACCAGACAACCCATTTGTGTAAACCAGTGTTAAAGAGATAGTTCACCCAAAAATGAAATTCGTCATCATTTACTCAACCTCATGTTGTTTTGGAAGAATGTTGTCAACCAAACAGTTTTGGTTACTAATGACTTCCATTATATGACCAAAAAAAAGAAAAAAGCAAGTCATACAGTATTTAGAATGAGTAAACAATCACAGATTTTTGGGGTGAAAATCCTTTTAAGGGTCATTCACACAGAACACATTTAAGATGAACGAATGAATGAATGAGTGAATGAATGAATGAATTAATGAATGAATGAGTGAATGAATGAGTGAATGAATGAGTGAATTAATGAATGAATGAATGAATGAGTGAATGAATGAATGAGTGAATGAATGAATGAATGAATGAATGGTTTCGCGAGACGCAAGCATCTTTTAACCTGACCCAGCGGCGCTCATTAGCCAACACTGATAAAATACGTTCAATTTAACATGTAACCTTCAACGATGAAACCATCACAAAAACGAGTTCTGTGTGAACCGGCCCTCAGAAAGTGGAATTTAAGGAGACACCAAGACACCATCTTTGCTTCTTGAGAAGGTGACACCACCCTTATTGACTTTAGAAAGGAACAGGAAACAACTTGTAATTAGCAGCACGTCACATTATCACAAAAGTTTATAACAACATTTGTCCCTTTTCAGTTTAAGGGATTGCACGAACATGGATGCAGAGGACACACACACCCACACACACACGAGCCATTCACCAAAACACACACCGATTGTGCGATTTGAAAGGCAAACACAGAAACGTTCCATAGTAGCCATATTTTTATAACTTCAGAGTCATTCTCGGTCGCGATAAACACGGATAGGGGGACTTTAAAGCAAGCAAAAGGGAGAATACTTGGCAAAGACTGATGTATGGAGACATCAGATGTTAGTAATATACTGTACTGAGTTTAGATGAAGGCCACAGCAATGTTTAAAAGGGTTTGCTCTTAGACTGTCAGTATTTCGTTTTTGCACATTGCCTATCTTTCGAAAAATGCTTTTGAATGGAAACGTTATTTTCTTGTGGTCCTTTTTGTGTTTCTGACTAAAGCACTTGATATGGTCTGGAGCATTTACTGCTATTTGACTGAAAATGTCAGGCCATATTTGAAGTGCTTTTTGAACCGTTTTTATCACCAAATGCTATACCAAACATTCAAATCTATGAGATTAAATATTTCGTTCAAAATCCAGCACTTTGATTTGAAAAATGGAAATAGCAATCAAAGTAATTCCTTAAATATTTATATCGTCTTTGTCCTCTACATCACAGTATGGATAGATGCTTTCATTCTGACAGCCAATTAGCAAGCTCACTGACATATGAGTGACATCTTTATATATGTCATTCCTTTTCATATGGATATTAGATCTATTTTATAATGTGTAAGTGGCATGTTAATGTGAAAGCCGTTTTTTTGTAATTACTTTTTTATTTGTTTTTTGTGGAAAATCACCATAGCCTTGACTGACACATTGGGGGATTGGAGGTTTCCCTTTTGAGATAGAAATCTGTATGCTGTTGTAGCCATATGAATTTGAAATCAAACTCATACTTTTACTTTGAGAACTTTTTTAACAGTTTCTTTCCCTTAGAGAGCAGACCTTTTTTCTTTTTAGATGCCAGGTCTCGTGGACCCCTGGCAGGGCTCAGCGGCCTGACTGGGCCAACAGGAAGCAAAGGACGCACAGTGGGAGAGGCGGGTCTTCCAGGGGCCGGAGCCGGCACTGTACTTTCCACAGGCACCTAATGAAACATCCACGGGGAAGGGAAAATTGTGGGATATTACACAGCAAGCCTAACTTTTGCCTTATCATCTGCCTTCTTCGTAGTAAGAGTCCAGCTCATGCTCTGAGTTTTAAAACAAATTATTTATATGTGCCAAGAAAGTTAGAGCAAAAATGTTATTACTACACTCTAAAAAATGTTTGGTTAAAAACAACCCAAGTTGGGTTGAAAATGGACAAACCCAGCAATTGGGTTGTTTTAACCCTGTGGTTGGGTTAAATGTTTGCCCAACCTGCTGGGTAGTTTTATTTAACCCAACTACTGATTAAAAATGACTATATGGCTAGCTTAAAATGAATCCAAAATAGGTGAGAAATTAAAAATCAGACACATAATTACTAGAGGCAACAATAATAATCAAAAGGTGTACATTTATTAATAAGCAATTTAATAAATGTTTGTTTATTATTCATTATCTTATTAATAAATGCCCATTTATTAAACATATTAATAAATGTTAATTTCCAGCATATTTGGGTTCATTTTTAAGCAAGCAATAGTCATTTTTATACAACAGTTGAGTTAAATAAAACTACCCAGCACGTTGGGCAAACATTTAACCCAACCACTGGCTTAAAACAACCCAACTTGGGTTGTTTTTAACCCAGCATTTTTTAGAATGTACTACTCACAGATTGGAACTCTAGAGAAAAGGCAGATAATATGGCTGGTTCCTGAATTAACTCAGTTGTTTTCTTACATTTATTTTTTCTTGCCTGCTAATAAAGATAAGAATTCTTTCTTTTTGAATTGTTATTAGAAACCTCTAAAAGTCAGGGAAACTTATATTCTATTAAAACATCAAAATAGACAGAGTACTGCACACATCACAGAAACCAACTGCAGATACCATACAAGTCTAATGCACTGGCATATTAAGCAGAAAAATGTGTGTTTCTGAAGATAGAAAATGGAAAATTTGAAAAATAAATAGAATAATCTGAATAAATTAACATTATTAAGCAGATAAACCTGAAACAAACCTTATCTTTAGATAAACAAATCAACTTGCTTATGTGCTACATATAAAAGCAATATAATTTAGCCATACAAATCTGGATAAAATCCCTTGCATGAGACTGATCACTGGTATCGCCAGTTGCTCAACTTACCTAGCAAGACCGAAGTCTGCTAGGGTGGGAAATGAACAATATTCCTCAGCTATTTTCTTTTAGGCAAAGCCGGTGGGAAAAAGGAAATTAGAATGCAGCGACATCATAAAAAAAAATTCAAAACATCAATTATGAGGAGAAAAAAAAACAACAACACCACATACACATAAATGAACATAGGATGTCCACTAAATGTCCACTAGCAAAAATACATATTCGTCTCAGTTTTTCCATTTATTTAGATTTATTGTAATTACATCATGACTGTTATCATGTTTAGTCTCTCTGGAAGAGATGAGATGAGTAATATTTATATGTTCTGCTAGTTCATATGATCTGAAAAATAGAGTTTTTTGACAATGTGCAATATACAAAAAGAAACAAAGCCTCCTCAAAGAAATACAACATTTCGGGGTAATGTACTTTACTTTTATATAAAAGCTACAGGTCTGTTCTGGAAAAAACAGGCATGCGTCGACTACGTGAGTTTCCAAATCAGTCTTTTAACAGGGTCATAAATCACGAGCCACGGACCCTATATATGGACTTCACAAAGCACTTTGACTAATGCAAACAGCTTCACTTAAGTAGGGATTTGTGTTTCAGTGCAAAGATGCTTTATGCTTTATTCATAGTCCGGTGCAGGAATGGAATTTGGCCTTTTCCACAGTCCTCGGGCGATGCTCTACGAACATTCGCTCTCTTAAAAGAGTCACGTTCATACCTGTCTCTCTATGCTCTCAAAAAAGGCTCTGTTTGCAGTGGGCTTTGCTTCTCCCTTTCCTAGAGCAAGAAAGGTTGGACTGGAAACCACCACCACGGTCACATAACGAAAAAACAAACAAGCACAAGAAAACACAGAGACGGCGAGTGGACGGAGGATGAATGGACACAGGGCCTAGCGCTGAGAACGGCGATGGTGTACCCGTTTGGCTTCTGGGCGTGGAGCCGGTACCGGATTGGGCTCGTCCTGACCTTGCTGGGAAGGAGTGTCTGTCAGATAGACCTCCACGTCATCAGGCACTTCTTCGAGAAAGTTGGATGGAACCAAGCCCCGATGTCCATTCAGCTCACCCTGAGAGTGGGAAAAAAAAGCATACAATGCCACAGACTCTGAATAAAACAACCTGAGTGGTCAGCGCAACAATAATACTTACATAATAGAAGCCATCTTCATCTATATCCCCAAAAACCGCAATGATGTCACCAGCACAGAACGTCAGTTCAGCCTGACACAGAAAGCACATGATCAGCAACTATTCACAAATGCGTATTCAGCAGATTGAAAACCTGACTGCATATATATATAAATAAATATAATGACCATATATAATTATTTATCAGTCTCTTTATTAGAAAATAAACAGAAACTACAGTAAATTTGTATGCAGTTTTAAAAAACGGGAAAAAAAATAAAACAGAAAAAACAGCTTTTATAGGCTAAAGTGGAGGCTTACACTTGAGCAATAGGAACCTGGCTCTCTTATACCTAATTGGAACGGAAAAGGACTGGAAGGCCAAGAAAACTTTCAAAATCTGATGAAAAGCTTCTCTCAGTTCCTTTTTGCTTTCTTTTTTCTTTCCTCTCTTTTTTTTTTGCCAGCTTCTATTACTATATTCTATATTCATATTTAATTAAAAAAACTAAAGATGTTTAAGATTCATTTTTCCTAAAAACCTTAAAGCTAAATTCAGATTTACTTGGGTAAAAACCTCTTCAAAAGAATCAACAGAATAAAACAATTGTCTTGAAAGGGTAGAAGTGTTACTGTCCAGTAAAATATTTAATTTACAGTGGATTCAGGCAAGATGGACACTTTGGATAGTTTTCTCCTGAAAGTAAAAATGTATGTGTTAGTCTTGAGTGTCCTATCCGGCATCCTGTATGAACAACCTGATCCCAGCTATTATTGAAAGGGAATATATGTTTTGTTCCAACATCCGGATTTAATTCAGGTAATTTGTTTAAGCACTGATTCCATTTCAATTGCCATTTGTTTTTGGTGTATGGATTTAAAGCTGTTTTCAGGTCTGTAAACATTTATGTAGGGTATTGTAGCAACTCATAATGTAATAACTGCACATAATGTAATAAGTATTACATTATTATTGTAATACAATATTCATAATGTAATAATTTTCTCAAAACTTAATAAAATCTTGAGGTCATAATGTAATAACAATTTTTACATTATGAGAAAATGTAAATGTAAAAATGTAAATTATGAACTCACCAAAAACATGAGCTTTTAAAACATAAAATAAATAGTATTCCCTGCAGTAAATTTAAAAAAATCTAAATCCAGTCTTAACCTGTCTACAAAATCCACCAGATTACTGATACTACTACCACTGTAGTGTGTGTGTGTGTGTGTGTGTGTGTGTGTGTGTGTGTGTGTGTGTGTGTGTGTGTGTGTGTTGCATTTCGCAGGTAGTTTAAGACTGGATTTAGATTTTTAAAAATGTACTGCAAGGGAATACTAATGTTTTTTTATGTTTTAAAAGCATTAAAAAAATGAAAATATGACATGTTTTTGATTAGTTTAAATTGTAATAAATTTCTCATAATGTAAAAATTGTTATTACATTATGAGCTCAAGATTGTATTATGATTTGAGAAAATTATTACATTATGAACATTTTATTACAATAATAATGTAATACTTATTACATTATGTGCAGTTATTACATTATGAGTTGCTACAGGGTATAGAACATTTTGCTGTTTTTTTAGATAATGCATCTTTGGCAACATTGTCTGCTTGATTATTTCCAGAGATTCCTGAGGGGCCAGGTACCCAGCAGAAAATAATATTAAGATGCTGCGATTCAAGATATGACAATTTAATTAAAATCTTAATAACAATAGTTGGGTGATCAGTTTTTATCAAGGAATGATTTTGAATCAGTTATTATTAAGGCATTCTGTTGTGAAGAAGTTTCAATGAACTCCAATGTCAATAATATAGCGTTTGCCTCTGCAGTGAAGATTGAACTTTGTTAGGTCAGGGATACATAAACCCCGACATAGTTGCAAAACCTGCTGCCAATTGATTTCCATATTAGATCCATTTGTATATATTGGGGTATGCTGTGGGAATGATTCTCTTATGTCAAGAAATTGTTGCTGATATTCATATGGATGAGTTTTTGATTTTTGGTTCCTTGCTAAACCCAGATGAATTTTGGATTTCTGATTTTTGCTTGAACAATTTTGTTCAGCATTTTCATTTCATTTTGTGTACATCATGTATTTTCTGTTTGTATCATAATAAAGCAACTGAAAAATACTGTAACTATGGATGGTCATTAAAACAAGTGCCTAAGTGACATCTAAATTTTCTGCTAAATTTAGTGTTTTCATCAGGCCCCTATGTTTAGGTTGTTAAGTGAAATAACTGAACATAAACACAGGAGCCTGATAAAAAATTTTTAGAAGAAAATTTAAGATGGCACTTAGAGGTTTTTGCAATGGAACTCTTCATATATACATACATATATAGGATATATATATATATATATATATATATATATATATATATATAAAATATAATATATATATAATATAATATATATATAATATAATATATATATATATATATATATATATATATATATATATATATATATATATATATATATATATATATATATATATATAATATATATATATATATATATATATATATATATATATATATATTATTTATATATATAATTTATATATATATATATATATATATATATATATATATATATATATATATTATTTAAATATATATATATATTATTTATATATATATATATTATATATATATATATATAGGAATGTGTTTAACACCTCAACATCCACATTTGGGGAGCTCTCTCTGGGGTCGTAGTCATATAGGGCAACCATTCTTCTTGTGGCCACTGGGTGGCGACCTCTCCTATTTTGTTCTGTTGGAGAGAGAATCAGTGTCTTTGTGAGATAGGCAGGCTATGTGTGCATAAATAAGACTTTTTAGCAAGATCCAGTTAGTTACAACAGTTAGAATGTTCTGCACTGATGACCATAAAAAAAAAAAAAATTGCAAGCAACATATAAACTTTGGGGTCAGTAAGATGTACATGAATAGTAGATGAAAACATGAATACTTTTAAGGACATTTCACACCAAGTACAATGACTATAAAGATTACTATCCTTCTTTAAAAAGCTCACGCATATAAAGTGGCAAATGACAATGTTATTGTAAACTGGTGGGTGCAATAATTCAGTTATAATTATAGTTATCATTCTTAGTGTGAACAAGACTTTAATCAGCAAGAATGCATTAAGTTCAACTAACATGACAGTAAATTCTATTTCAAATAAATGTTGTTCTTTTGAACTTTACATTCATCAAAGAATCCAGGAAAATATTCAAAAAATATTAAGCAACCTTTTTTAAATTGTAAAAACATTTCACAATATTACTGTTTTAACTGTATTTGTGATCAAATAAAAGCAGCATTGGTCAGCATTGGAGACTTCTTTTAAAAACATTACAAAATCTTATTAAATCTAACCTGTTGATCAGTAGTGTCTACCAATAAGTTTGCAAATCTTTATTATTTGTATCATTATTGTAAGTTTAGGTAACTGTGACATAGAAAACACCAACCGATTCTGTCCACAGGGGTATTGAGAGGGAGAAATCCTTGTTTCATGAGCTGCTCCATGGTCTCATCATCCTCAGCACGGATTTCCGACACCATGTTACAGGGAATAAGTCCAGTCCTGCCTCGGATCTCCCCACGATAAAAGCCATCATTGTCCTTATCACCATACACCTTAGACACACAGACAGAGGGATGCTGAAACAATGGAGGGGTCATTTAACAACAGATCATTAACTCCAGCTGAGCGGTACCTTTATAATTTGACCCTCTTTAAAAGGGAGTTCCTCGTCAGCTGCGTCAGGGTTAGGGGACATGGAGAGAGGGTCATAGTCGAAGAGGGCCACAAAGATTCGGAATGGATCCTCCTGCTCAGACTCATCATAGTACGGAGGAGAACGCCGGTTTCGGTCCCGGTATCCATCTACAATGAGAAAGATGGGTAAAAAAAACAAGTTGTCTAATAGACAGATTTATGTGTCACCATATTATCCTGACATGAATAGTTGGACAGCCGTGTCCTGCAATGTGATATAAAACTTTTTTTTTTTTTTTTTAAATATTTTTATAATTTTAGTGTATCATTTCCATTATTCTACTTATATTAATCAAGAGATAAAATGTATTTTTAATAATATTTTAGTACTCATAACAATACATTTGTCACACTGAAGGTCCATTTAAAGGGTTAGTTCACCCAAAATAATAATAATAATAATACTAAACTTTTATTTATATAGCCCAGAATTTCTTTTTCAATGCCCAGAAAGCTACTAAAAACATATTTAAAACAGTAATATTATAAAGTGACTAGAATACTTTTTGTGTGGCAAAAATAACAAAATAGCGAATTCATTCAACCATATCTAGTGATGCTCGATGTTATTGCTGGCAATGCAGGCCTCACTGAGCCATCAGATTTGATAAACAATATCTTAATTTGTGTTCAGAAGATGAACAAAGGTCTTACGGGTGTGGAACAACATGAGGGTGAGTAATTAATGACAAAATTGTCATTTTTGGGTGAACTAACCCTTTAACTGAACTGAAAAAAAAAAAACAACAACAAGGTTTAATAAAAAAAAATGACTTATTACCTATTAAATAATACTACTTAAAATATCTTGATGGCAAAACTGAATATTCAGCAGCCATTACTCCAGACTTTAGTGTCACATGATCCTTCAGAAATCATTCTAAAATGCTGATTTCATGCTCAAGAAACATTTCTTATTATTATCAATGTATAAAACTGTTGTGCTGCTTAACATCATGATTCTTTGATAAATAGAGCATTCAAAAGAACAGCATTTTATTTATAATAGAAATCGTTTGTAACATTATAAATGTCTTTACTGTCACTTTTAACCAGTTCCTTTCTAAAAAAAAGTATTAATTTCTTTAAAAAAAAATATATATATATACTGTATATTAAATAGAAGTAGTCAACTACGCAAATACAGCTGTCCACTTTGTCCTGTAATACAAAACCATTTACAGTAGGCATGACTTTAAGGTATAAGCTTACAAGATTCTATAAAGGATATTTTGAAACAAGTAACAAACAGTATAAATATAATCATCTCCGTATATAATAAAGGACAGTTTGAATAAGCATGCAGTTCAGTCCAATGGAGTGAAATTCCTCTCCATACTTGCACAATCCATTTATTTGCCAAACACATCTTGGGTGGGTTGAAGAAAACAGACATTTCTTACAGTAATATGATGGCTATGATGTGTGTCACTGTGTGTGTTTGGCTGTGTGTGTGGGTGTGTGGTGATTGGGAGTGAAACACCCATATGGCAGCCAATTACAGATGAGCAGCAAGCCAAACAAGAAGCTCCTGACAGGCGCACACACAGACAGAGAGAGAGAGAGAGGGAGGGTGCACACGTTGTCTGAGCTACTGTAACCATGCAGAGATCTGGATCTGAGAAAGACCCATCAGATGAGGCAAATTAGTCCCGGATAAAACTACACCTGTTTCCTTTTGTCCCTGCCGCATCTACAGAGCTGTGCTTGATTGTGACTCCAACATGCCCAATGTGCATTCCACACAGTTGCCTTTGCAGTCGATGCCAAGGAACTGTTTGCTTTCTCTTCCTGGTCAACCGTTACCTATGTACATATTTGATGGCATTCGTTCGGTGTTAGATGCCGCCCTTTAACTTTCACCATTCAGTCATGCATGGCCAAAGTAAAAGAATGAGAGTGGTTTGGTTGTAAAGAGGGAGGTTTGGCAGGCATCCATCGGTGGGGCAGTGCAAAAGGGGGAGGAGCATTCTCTGTGCAAACATGTTGCTATTGGGTATCTTACAGCACCGCTTCCAACACAAGCTTCCATCTTGGAGCAGTCCAGTGCAGTTTCATGCGTTTGGCCATTTTCTTTCTCTTCGGACCCCACTCTAAATGCTGCAGCTTCAACACGTACCATAAGGAGGCCTGCGTCCCCCGTGCCTCCGGGAGGACCATGTCCTGTGCCGCGCTACACTGCCATAGTTAACATCCTCCTTGACGGGAGAGAGGTTCCCTTCACTGTTACTCTCTGTGGTTATCTCTGAGGGAAACACCAATCAAAGAGTCGTTATACCATGCGAAGGCTGTTCTGCATCAAACTGCCCAGGCTGGAGACACTTAACTACTCTGGCATCTCTATGGGAAACCTTGGCTGCGTCCGAAAGCTTAGGCAGCTGTCTTTTTGCCTGGCAATGACTTTGCAGGCAGCATTTGCACATGAATGTACCTCCCGAAAAAGATTTCGGACAAACTTTTGAAGCAGCATAACAGTTAAACGATCTACAACAAAACAGCGAGAGCTTTGGAGGTAACTAAACAAATATTTAAAGGTGTCATTGAATGTTTTTTTATAAGATGTAATATAAGTTTAAGGTGTCCCCTGAATGTGTCTGTGAAGTTTCAGCTCAAAATACCCCATAGATTATTTTAAAATAATTTTTTTAACTGCCTATTTTGGGGCATCATTAGAAATGCGCCGATTTAGGGCTGCTGCCCCTTTAATTGCTCTCCGCCCCCTCCCGAGCTCTCGACTCTATCATTGCATAAAAAAAGTTTACACAGTTAATATAACCCTCAAAATGGATCTTTACAAAGTGTTCGTCATGCAGCATGTCCAATCACGTAAGTACAGTATTTATTTGGATGTTTTCATTTGATTCTGAATGAGTTTGGTAGTGCTCTGTGGCTAACGGCTAATGCTACACTGTTGGAGAGATTTATAAAGAATGAAGTTGTGTTTATGCATTATACAGACTGCAAGTGTTTAAAAATGAAAATAATGACAGTCTTGTCTCCGTGAATACAGTAATAAACGATGGTAACTTTAACCACATTTAACAGTACATTAGCAACATGCTAACGAAACATTTAGAAAGACAGTTTACAAATATCACTAAAAATATCATGTTATCATGGATCATGTCAGTTATTATTGCTCCATCTGCCATTTTTCACTGTTGTCCTTGCTTGCTTACCTAGTCTGATGATTCGGCTGTGCAGCTCCAGACGTTAATACTGGCTGCCCTTGTCTAATGCCTTTCATAATGTTGGGAACATGGGCTGGCATATGCAAATATTGGGGGCGTACACCCCGACTGTTACGTAACAGTCGGTGTTATGTTGAGATTTGCCTGTTCTTCGGAGGTCTTTTAAACAAATTAGATTTATATAAGAAGGAAGGAACAATGGAGTGTGAGACTCACTGTATTTCATTTCCATGTACTGAACTCTTGTTATTCAACTATGCCGAGGTAGATTAAATTTTTAATTCGATGGCACCTTTAATTCTTATAATATTAACTTCTCACTAGAAAGAAATCAAAAGTGGAAAATGTTGGTCAAAAACATACATTTACACACAAACTGTCCACCAACTGCAACTTAAAAAAAAAAAAAAATTAGCTCAGCTGTCACAGAATTGAATGCACAGGATTGTGCACAGGATATAATCTCCGCTGCCTTAAAAATTGATCAGATGAAGGTATCTCAAGAGACAGGATGAGACATGATCACTGGATTCTGACATGCCTTGTTGTCTTCCTACCTCCCTATGCTGCCTGTGGAGCCAGCATTTTTCAGCTTTCGGACGCAGCCCTTATGCTAGACGTAAAGATTCAGAGAGGGTCATAATGGCTGAAAGCAACAGGATATGGTAATGGTTGGAGCACACAGTGGTGGTCTGGCACACATTGACAAGCTTATGGACGTTTAACAGTTCAAAAAGAGACAATGTGGAGCAGGAGGACAGACAGGCCCTGAACGCAAGTCTTGGACTCCTGTCTCTTACTGGGAGAGCACTGACCAATGGATGGGACCGTGAGGGGTCGGCGCTGAGGTTGAGGACCTCGTTGAGATGGCTTCCGGTATGAGTCCCGATCCAGATTTGAAGATTGAGTGCTGCCTCCGGTCTTGAATTGGGAAGAAAGCAAACTAGTTACCGCCATGCAAACCAAGATGTCATTGGGATTTGTCATTGAGATGTCTTTCCCTTTCTCAGTACCTTGAGTGCACTGTGGGAGTTTCGTCGCCTGCCTTCTTCGTGTTGCATTTCAGAATACAACTCCTCCTCATCCTCTTCCATGATGTCTGAGAGGTCCGAGCCTCGACTGCTCTCCGTATGATACTCCTCACTTTGACTGTAATGAGACTGTAAAATGCAGATTGTGAGAGAAAATGACAAGGCAAAGCAAAAAGAACAAACCACAGCATTCAATGCTGACATTCGCCTCTTATGCCTGTGGTTGTATGGTAAGGCAATCATTTCAACTGCCATACCTGCCTGCCCAGCTCTGAGCCCCTGAGGAAGTCATCCACAGATGCTCCTCTTCTGCGGGCCTGATAGCTTTCCTCATCCTCTTCCTCATCTGAATTTTGAGAGTGAAAGCTCTGGCTTCTCCTCTCCATCTAAATATATTAAAGTACTTTCAGAAGTCTTAATAAAGAGATCTGACAGTTATGCTGAGGTTAAATACTGACAAAATATCTAATCTTCTGTATGTTCATTAACTCTTTTACAGAGTTCTCATTTTCACATATTAACCCTAGAATGCATAAATGGGTCAAACTGACCCAATAGGGTATTGGTATTTTGATTATTTTTCAATAAAATGATTTGATTAATTGATATTTTATGTAGTCTTAAATGTTGAGCCTCAGCAAAAATATATTTGTTCAAAAAGCATATTTGTTCATAGGTTCAGAAAAACTACCCCACGTCTTCATAAAGGTGGTCAATATGACATATGTGTCAATATGTGGTCTTATTCTAGCTTACCATGGTTGTTTGTCAATAATAATAATAATATTTAATTCTTTATCACATTTTTTCTATCCACAAAATAATGTATAAATAAAATATAGATTTGTTTTATAGATTTGCTAGATAATATATAAACAAAATAATCTATAAATTAAAAGTTGTCAGCAAATTAAAATTTCTCACATAAACACATTAGTAATAGTTATAATTAGTTACATTTAATTACCCTGTTTATTGTTTATGTATACATGGAAAAGAACACTACGGAGACAAACATGCATATAATCAAATTCATAATACTGTTAAGTATACACTGTAAATATATAATTTTAAATAATTTCATTACACTTTAAAACAAAAAAATCTGTCATCATTTAATTACCCTCATGTGGTTCAAAACCCATAAGACTTTGGTCAATGTTCGAAGCACAAATTAGGATATTTTAAATGAAACTTGAGAGGTTTCTGTCCCTCCATTAAAAGTCCAGGTAACGAAAACTTAAAAGATCCAAAAAGGTCCTTTATGAAATTTGTTCATCATACAACATGACCTTTACCGTTCAATTCTTAAAGGTTCATTTTACAATGGATTTTTGTATCTTCTAAGTTTTGGTTACCTGGAGTTTCTATAAAAGGACAGAACCCAAACAGGTTTCATCAAAAATATCTATCTGAATTTCGAAGATGAGTGAAATGGGTTTGGAATGACATGTAAATGATGACCAAATTTTCTTATTTGGGTGAACTCAAATAATTTAAAATCTAAATAAAATTAAAATTAAAATACATACAAAACATTAAAAAAAATACATGAATGAAGAAAAAATAAATAAATAAAAAAACATCGACTTTGATATGGGTCGTTTTGACCCCCGTTATTCATGTAGGTTTTTGGGTCATGCATTCTAGGGTTAAGGTTGGTTTGCAGCTACTGTACATAACATGCTTTTTGCTGACTTGACTCACCCGTCCACTCTCTGCAGCCACTCTTTGAGCAGCCTCTCTGGCAATAGCCTTGGCCACAGTGTCAGGAATAAGCGTACCCCGGGGCTGGGGGAGGATCCTTTGAGGTGACGGGGAACGGCGGTTCGGGCAGGCCGGGGCGTCCAGGGTGTGTCCGTGTGGCATGCCTGTGGGCATGCCTGATGGGGAGCAGCCAGGCTCCCATGGCTGAGGTGGGCCCCCTCCATGATGAATCATTCCTGGCCCTGGCTCTTTGGTTTCCAGCTCTCTGGCACTTAGTGGTCTTTGGGATTGGGGAAGGGCCAGTTGGGGAATGTGAGGCTGGGGCATCGGGATAGCTGGCTGGGGATGGAGCATGGGTGGCTGGGGTTGGGGTTGGGGCATGACCATGGACTGCAGGGGTTGAGGCATATGCATGGGCAGCTGGGGCTGGGCCATGGGCATAGACGATTGAGGCTGGGGCATTGGGA
This sequence comes from Chanodichthys erythropterus, assembly GCF_024489055.1. Taxonomy (NCBI): domain Eukaryota; kingdom Metazoa; phylum Chordata; class Actinopteri; order Cypriniformes; family Xenocyprididae; genus Chanodichthys; species Chanodichthys erythropterus. The sequence goes on along the minus strand of NC_090242.1, from coordinate 19,840,891 downwards.
TGGTCTGCTGGGGTTGAGGGATTGGGTGTGGTGGTAAAGGCTGGAGATGCGGTGGAGATGGCTGTGTGGGATGGGGCATACGGTGGGGATGGAGGTGAGATGGGGGCTGGTTGGGTTGAACGGGGAGGGGTTGGAGATGGGTGGGTGGTTGGGGTCCAGGGTGAGGGGGAAGGGATCGGATTTGGGGATGAGGAGGCATCGGTTGGGACTGCTGGGGTGGGAGAGAGGACTGCATGTGGTGAGAAGGAGGGAGGGCTTTAGGAAGAGGCACCAGCAGGTGGTTTGGAATGACGGCGACATGGGAGTCTTGAGATTCCCCTTGTGCTGATAAAGTCCTGACGATAACCTCACGGGCCTCCAAGCAGTGGAGACGGTTCAGCTCTACTGCCACATAGTCTGCCATTGGATACAACACCTCAGCGATCTGAAACAGCATTAGTTTTAGCATTGATGTGCGGTTACATTTACCATGGTTCAGTTCATTTGTCATGAGCAAAATCCAGTCATTTCAGTATGAATCGCCATAATCAGGAAAGATTTCCCCATGCAGAATGGGACACCAGTATGACTTTTTCATAACATTTTTAATCTTGATGACTTTTAGCCTGCAAACAGTCAAGAACTGTTCCGTCACATAAATGTCACCAGATACGACTGCTGATGTGCACATCCTTACCCTCTGACCCTTAGTGCACACTGCATAGCCAATGACACTTGCACCATTAGAAGTTCCCATAGGTGTCATTGGAGGGGGCTTCCAACGCACTTGAAGAATCCCTGGGGTGTGTCCACACTGGACCTGGACTTCTTGAGGAGGCAGAGGGGGTCCTGAGGAGGGACAGATAGCCACTGGGTATTTACAGTAACACACCTGACATGCCATACATTATATTTAGAAAGGATTTTTTTGTACTGGATTCATTTGCTTGAGCTCAAGTTTACAGTAATGTGGTCATTCCAATAGCTTCACAGCTGAATAATGGCACAAGGGCATTCATTACTTCCAAGTATCTCAGCTAATTAATTAATCCAATTAGCCTCACTAAATCTCTTTCTGTTGCCTTTGAGTCTTCGACTTTGTTAAGTGGAGTGTTGTGCTAATCAGAACAATAAAAATAGCTGTTTTCTGTCGATCTAAGGAAAGATTGTGTATACTCTGTTTAGGTCTGATGTGTGTGTCAGCTTTGTCTTAGTGGGTAAAAATACAGATTTTCTGACATTTATTTGATCAATCCTGATGTCGACTCTTATAATCCCAAGATCAGTCTTTTACTCTCTGCCTATTTTCAGTGGCTGTGTGAAAATCTGTCTGTTCAGCGCTTCCTATCACTGCATTCTACTGAACTCAACTCTACAAATAAATTATATTTTCCTAATGTAATAAGCTTGAAGGTTCCCTGTAATAGTGTTTCCAGCAATGCTGCTCCCCTGCTGCTGATTTTACCCAAGCTGTGAATGTTTTTTTTTCGCAGTATTGAATGTGATGAATTTACAAACTTGTGTATTGCAAAAATAATAGACTTTCTTTTAAATTTTCCCTCACAGGCTGCAAAATCAAGCATTCAGCGCAACTACTGTAGTCCCAACTGTAGGACAATTTACTAATTTTTTTAAGTGAATCAGAACATACAGTGCAGTTTGAACAGTGTTGCTCGATTCAAAATCAAATAACTTTTACAAACAGTTTTTTTCAAAAGTGAATCCAAAACATACAGCAAGACAGTGTAATCTGATTTAAAAACAAATGACTCTTTTGAACTGGCTCTAAAACACACACATTGCACCAGTGTAATTTAATTTACAAATGAACGACTCTTACGAGCGGGTTCTTTAAATTAATAGGCCTAGTTAAAAAACAGCGATATCAGCGCAATATCAAACAAAACCAAATTGAATTTGAATTGGATCAAATTGAATCAAATTGGATCTGATATGAATTTGTGGATTAGAATCTAATCAAAAGCACTAGTCATCCTATGCATCCGAATCACTCAATATTGGCGCAATATCTGAAAAATATTAGAGATTAATCTTACCAGCAGCCTGGGTGCAGAACTCCACCCCAGCCTCTCTCTTCTCTCTCTGCTCCAGGGGCATGTGCCAGGGCACCTGGTGAGGTTTGGCCAACACTTTTACCTTGTACACTGTGGCGGCCTTCAGGTTCACAAAACGCAGTTTGTAAGAGCACGGCTTGACCACAGCATGCTCCACACCATCTAAGTGCACAACATGGGAGTAGTTACTATTACTGGGCAGCCAAGAAAGTTCAGCGGAGTCACGCAAGATATCGTCCATGCGCAGGCCAGTGGGGGCCACCACAACATTGCGGCCCACCAGCAAGGTGCAGCGCAACTCATCGGAGAGTCCCCTGTCCGTCACGCTCTGTACCGACACACGGTAGGTGCAAGAAGCCAAGTCTAGCTTCTCGAGAAGCAGTTTGGTCCTGCCCCCAAATGGCACAGAGGAGCGCACTTCCCCGTCCACTAAGATATTGTAGCAGTTGATGTTGCCCCAACCAAGGGGCACCAGAGGCGCTTCCCAGGCCACTATCACACTTCTCGCCAGCTGTTTGATCAGGTTGATCTTCCTAGGGTAAGGCACGATGTTGTCGCCCAGCTCCTCTTCGTCCAGAGCGCCCATCCCGTTGCTGCAGTGGCCGAGGGCATCACTGCTAATGCTGTCCAGAGGAGCAGCTCCATCTATGGCAATCAGGCTCAGACAGCTCTGCTCCAGCCTTCCCTGCTCCTGTTCCCCGTCGATAGATGGCTTTTCTTTGTCCTGGACAAACTCCACAAAATTAGAGGGAACCAGGCCACGCTGCCCATCCAACAGCTCTCCTGAAACAAACAGAAATAGAAAGATCTCATAAGCTGCAGCAGATCTCATTACATAAAATGTAATTGTGATGCATTTTGTAAGCATGTCATTTTTAATACACGCTGTCAGGTAATGCTTACTGATTAAATTCACTTTTACTTCTCTATGTCTGTTATTTATCCTCTAGTGTCCATTAGCAAATAGCTTGGTCAATTAGAGATCCGGTCTTTTTTAAATGTAAACTCTTAATTTTCAACAATAATTACTCCTCTCGCATCATAACTCAATTACCTTCATAAAATCCATCATCGTCCATGTCCCCATATACGTACAAGTACTTCCCTGCCACAAGAGGGAGCTCTGCTTCTGGATGCTCATTAGGTCCATCATAGGGATTATAACTGACCAAAACACCAGACAGTGAGTGGGAAAGAAAACAAAGAAAACAGTAAAATACAAACACATGTAGGCCTATATGTACAAGCATGTATGTATACATATATAACATTCACTTGTTCAAAAGTTTGGAGTCAGTAAGATTTTTAATGTTTTTGTACATTGAACATTAATGTCTCTTATGACTGTGTAACGAAGTTTATGTTTAGGGAAGGAGGCGGGAACCAGCGAACGTTCAACACAAAATAAACAAACAACAAAAGTAAAGCGGCAGCCCCTCGTGGACGATTGCAGCATAAAAATATAATAAAAACACAAAGTCCAGGCCTGGTCCTCTCTCGTCCTTCACTGTCGTCTCTCCTCCTTTTATCCTTCTGAGCTCCTCTGTGAGATTCGAGGCTCCGTACCCACGGCTCTTGGCTCCACCCTTCTTGTCACAGACTGTTTTCTATTTTAAAATATTTTAAAATGTAATTTATTCCTGTGACAGCAAAGCTGAATTTTCAGCAGCCATTACTCCATGTATCAGTGTTACATGATCCTTCAGAAATCATTCTAATATGTTGGTTTGGTGCTTAATATGTCGTGGCCACAACAAAACTAAGTGAATCAAACATGTCTCCTCACAGTCAACGTAATAGATATCTTTAATGTCAGTTTTGATCAATTTAATGCAAACAAAATAAAAGAAGAAAAAAAGACTGTCCCCAAACTTTTGAACAGTTCTTATTTAGAGAGAGAGAGTAAGTGGTAAGAATAGTACCTATAGCGGGCAGTGCAGAGGCGGACCTGACCTGTGTATCTTGCCTTGGATCTTGGAGCTGGGCTCACCTCATCATCCATCTGGACAGAGGAAATCAGCTGACACACTTGATCTTCATCTTTAAATTCCACAATGAACATCACTACATAAATGTACTATGGCAATGTACTATGACAGTGTTTGTGTGATGATTATTACGTAACATCCATTTATTTCCAGTCCTGCTCCCAATGTGCACAGTGCATGCATGTGTTCATGGATGATCTGATTCATGTATGATTAAGTGCACAGAGCGGGGATGATTATTACCTATTTGCATTGATGTCAATCACATAGCCAGGGAAAATATAAAGCTGAAGTGTGTAATTTCTATGGTGGTGATTGCATCACCAAACGGAACTGCAAAAACAATGACTGTTTTTAAACAGGTTTGCCATTGGTCAAGAACTCACGCCATTGGTTGAGCCAATTTTGCTGTGTCAGGCTGGCTGAGATGCTCAAACAAATAGCACAATGTTTTTATATAAGCATCGAGTCATAGTGTTTACAGTTTATTGGCAAAATAAACAATTAAATAATTAAAATGCTTTATAGTTGGGACCAGAGAAAGTATTTTAACATCAAAATAATTACACTCTTCACATTTAATTGTTAAATGTATTTTTTTAGTCAACATTCCACTGAGACTTTAGATGCCCAAATGTGTGATTTTGTTTACACAAACAGTAAACAATTGACTTTCTTTCCTAAATCATCAGAGAGTCTTTAACCCAAACATCTGATATGAGGTCATTTATGTAGCTAATTATATAGAGAGAGGCCAATTATAAAGGCATGAAATGAGCACATTTCTTCTCTCTTGAGTAAAATATAGGCAGATAAACAGATACTGCTATCTGCTCGTGGCAACCAGTTAACCGAATGATAAAGTGTAGCTGTGATGAGTGGATGGCTGAAGGGGACAAACCTCTGAGAGGGATGCTTGCATGGGGCTGCTGGAGCAACTCTGGGTTTGGACGTTGAGTTTGACCGATAGCTGCTCTGGCTTGTCAATCTTGTGTTGCTGTACTATGGGCAGTTCTGAAACCAGTGGAGCTCCGTCAGATCTCTCATCACCTGGTTATAATGGAAATCAATGACTTTTAATCATCATACAATAAGAAGGATCTGAACAAATGGATTTAAATGAGGCTGTGGAAAAAAAACATTAGAGAATAAGGCAATTTAAATGAAATGGAATCAAATGGACGCAATATTAACTAACAACATGTACTTATAGGGTTTAGGATTGAGATTTGGTTTAGGGTTTGTTGTTTTTATGCATAATTTACTGTTATAACTATAGTAAGTATATGTAAAGCCCATGTTTAGCTCTTTACTCCTGCCGATTTAGGCTTCACTGTACCACCTGACCACTGCAGATTCATTTAAGCATTGGTAGTGTTGCCATAGAAACGGGCAACTCCGAACAAAACGTCACGTGTTTTCATCTCAAGGCTATGGTAATTATGACGTGGCGAGAACGCAGTATTAGCTTATTGAAGTTTCCTTGTATATTTCATTCTGCGGCAAGCTTCTTTTTGTGGATTATACTACACACGCTAACATGTGACAGAACACGGAACCAAGATTACATTAAACAGCAGAACAAAAGTAATGGATATCCTTGCTGCCCACCTCCTGCTGCTTGAGCAGGGAGATCGCTCCCTCAAAGACCACACAAGGGATTTTCTAGATTTGAAGTGCTTCACCCATTATCCTTCAGGGAACATCCTTGAGGGAGTTTTGGACAATATGTAGAATAGCTGCTGGTTCAATGTGACTCACCATACACCATCTGCCTCGAGGATGAGGACAATGCCAGCCCCACTCCTGACCCAGAGCCCAGCCGGCCTTCAGCCACACACACTACGGATCTTAAGCCAGAGCCCACCGCGGACTCAAGATAGAGCTTGAACGATTGCCAGAGGCTATGTTTGTCCTGGAGCCCAAGCACATAGCAGAGTCTGACCAGGTGCTTGAGCCGGAAACAACATCCATTACAGAGGGTAGTTCGGTGGAGTTCGGATGAATTGGAGCCTTGTCCACATTCCCGTCACTGAGGTATGTGCTATAAGCTGGGTCTCTATAGAATTATTATATGATGAGCTGGACGATATAATGTTTCAAGGTCTACAGTCTCCGCTGGTCCCATCTAGTCACAAGTCAACTTCGTCTCTGCTGGTTCAGCCCAGTTCCAAGTTGTCTTCATTCCTGCTGGTTCAGCCAGGTCCCAAGCATCTCTGTTCAAAGTCGCCTGAGTCTCTGTTGGTTCAGCCCAGTTCCATGTCATCTCTGTCTCTGCTGGTTCAGCCCAGTTCAAATTCGTCTACAGTCTCCACTGGTCCTGTCTAGTCCCAAGTCGTTTATCATCTCTGCGGGTTCAGCCAGGTCCCAAGCATCTCTGTTCAAAGTCGCCTGAGTCTCTGTTGGTTCAGCCCAGTTCCATGTCATCTCTGTCTCTGCTGGTTCAGCCCAGTTCAAATTCGTCTACAGTCTCCACTGGTCCTGTCTAGTCCCAAGTCGTTTATCATCTCTGCGGGTTCAGCCAGGTCCCAAGCATCTCTGTTCAAAGTCGCCTGAGTCTCTGTTGGTTCAGCCCAGTTCCATGTCATCTCTGTCTCTGCTGGTTCAGCCCAGTTCAAATTCGTCTACAGTCTCCACTGGTCCTGTCTAGTCCCAAGTCGTTTATCATCTCTGCGGGTTCAGCCCAGGTCCAAGTCATCCTTGTCTCTGCTGGTTCAGCCTAGTTCCAAGTCATCTCTGCTGGTTCAGCCCAGTCTCGCTCTTCCTCCAGCACCAAGTCTCATTCATGCATTTAGTTCAAAGTTTCTTAGTCATATCCAGTTTGCCTGAGTTATAGTACTATGGTTTCTGATTATTGCACACCTTTTCTCTTTTTCTTCGATTCCCCACCTCAGCGTATTTAAGCCTTCAGGTTTCTCAGTTTTTTTTTTGTTTTTCATGTTAACATCTATGTTTGATGTGTAGTGTTTGTTCTGAAGTTCTCCAAGTGTTTATTAAAGTTTCCTTGTATATTTCATTCTGTGTCACATGTCTTGGTCTGTAAACTACACATGCTAACCCCTGACAGTATGGATATACAAAATGGAAATAAATGATTACCATCATACTCAATGGTGTACATTCATACTCCAAGGCACTTCAAAGAAAGAAGCATTACTGTCCAAAAAACATGCAAATACCATGGAAACACCATGGAAACATCCAAAAGACAATGATCTGAAAAGACATTTTCATTTAAAATAAAAGCCAGAACTGATCAAAAGTTTTCAAAACTGGCCATGACTTTGTGAAATGACTATGGTTCATGTGGGAAACAAAATACACCTCCAACTGTTTGAAAAAAAATAAAAATGCTTTGCTCACTTTTTTCTGCCTGGTGCTGCAAGCTGTTGTAACTGTTGCTCAAGTTTTTCTCCTGTGAGTTAGTGTTGAGTGTATCTTCTGTGTCTGACCCCAGGTGATATTTCTCCAGCTTTTTTGACAAAATATTGCACTGCTCACTCTGTGTCCGGCATTTCTGCTCTAAGTCATGAACCTTGACCTTTGAGGGACGGAAAAAAGGAATATACTGGAAAGAATTACACAAATGATGAAATAAAATTGTTTATATCATGAATTAATGGAGAAATACACAGGAGAAATACACTGAACTGTAGAAGTGGTTCTCAAATTGTTTTGCTTTAGTAACCAGCAATATTACACAAGATTACACCCAACAATATGACAGATGAAAAAGAAAACTGACAATTTTGTAAACGCATATGTAGCAGAAGTGTTATTTACCAGCCTAGCACATGGAACAAACACTGTGCCAAATTCTGTATTATTAGCAAAATCTCTGCTATTCAACATATTACCCAGCGTTGAATAAATTTGCAACAAAATGCTGTAAAGCTTGATTGGATGCTCAGGCTGTGACAGTAACAACATGATATGGGAATTGTTTTTTCCCCTTTTAGAAGTTAATAAGCCTATTTATTCTGATATCCTTAAGGAATCTTTGAAACAACACGTTTTTTTGGTTAAAAGCATGAGACGCAGTGGCAGTGGAGTGAACAAAATACAACATCAGTCGCATTTTTCAAAATTGAACTTTTTAACTTGACTACACTAATTTTAGAACACTGTGTTATACACGAGACGCTGCAAAAGACATGAAACGCAAGCACAATGGTCAAATACATTTGTCTAGTGCAACTGTTTTAGACCAGAACGACAAATTCTATACTTGTGAATAGATACCTGAGATAAATTAATTTAAATAATTTAATGCATATCATCAGGAAAGCATATTTAAAGAGCTCAAACATGCTTTAAACAATGGTTTACAGCAAATGCATCAAAGCATAAAATGAGAGCACTTTTTAGTGCCAAAGGCATTAGAGGTTGAAAAAAAAAACACAGGTTAAGAGTATTATCTAACGGATCATAATACTGAAACTTTTCCACCATCTGGCCAAAACATTCTCATTGCTTAACTGTTCCATTCCGTGCCGATCCGGCCCAGCCGGTATGAATATGGTTTTATTTTCCACTGTGGGGCTGATAACAGAGATCTTTGGAATGTAATAAAAATACGTCAGTTGTTGACTTGGTAACGCAAAAGGTTACAGATGATATGAGATGTAAATATCGACCGAGTTATGGAGGATAATCAGATATTTCTTTTAATGTTATTAACTTGCGTTAATTTCACTCAAATATGGTTCAGCTCGATTAGCCAAGAAAGGCCCAGAACAATTTGTAATCGTGCCGAACCAAGCTCGAGTGGAAATATAATTGGAACCATTCCTGTCCGTTCTTAGAAACGTTCGACTCAACGGTGAAAAAGCAGCCATAAATTCATCAGGTCCTAGTTTTACACCAACAACAGAAGACCTGATATAACAGCCTGTCACAATTTTGTTTGTTAAACTCTTAACTCGTCAAAAGAAACAATTCATGGCCATACAGATGATTGTAACAGTGGAGATACTCAACTGGCACTCATTAATACAATGATTTTAAAGGGACATGCCACACAAAAAAATTAAAATTCTGTCATTATCTACTCATCCCAATGTTTTTCTTACTGGAAGGTTATCATTTAATAACGACTTAAATTCAGTCAGTTCTTTATATAAAGACTATGGTCTCAGTAAACTGTGAATGCAGAGCATTCAATGCACTTATAGTGCTTTTATGTGCTGGAAAGCTTCAGTTTACTAATATTGAAAACATTTCTTAAAATTAAATTGAGTAAATTCAAAATTTCTTACCTTTTTAATGAAGAAAGTCATATGGATTTGGAAAGAGTAAATGATGACAAAAATTTCTGAGTGAATTGTTTTTGCAAAAGTGCCATGGTCCAGGTTTTTGTATGTTTCTAATGAGAAAAAAAAAAAAATCTGATATGTATATATATATATATATATATATATATATATATATATATATATATATATATATATAAATATGACATGGGTATGTGATAAAAAATAACACAAAACTAAAAAAAATATTCAACTATGAAAAAAAGATGAACCTAACATCTTGAGACAAAATTGCAGGGTATAAGAAACAATATTAAAGATGAGAAGAGGTGAAAATTATGAAGGTCATAAAAATAAGGAACCACTGGAAGGACGCCCAGTAGGGGACATAAGCTCTGCTCAGAAGTCAAGCTGACAGTACGTGACAAGTAGAAGCTTCTCAGACCGGCCCGACTGTCAGACATGGTGGTCTTTTATCATACACAAGAGGGATCCAGACAGGCTGCACCGGTCCCTTCTAAACTTATCAGATAATTTGGGTAGACGGGTGCTTTTTGCACGAAAGGCAGACTCTGCTGACCATGCTTGGAGTGTAAATTAGGCTTTTCATAGAAGGATGCCAAAGGACAGAAGGAAAGGAAGTAGATTAAATTTTACCTCTAGCAGATGCACCACTTCTTCACGCTCTTTCTCAGTTTCAGCTTGAACCTGAAAATAGGAGATAGCACTTTTAGTTTAGCAGTACAAATGCAATTCCATTGACTCAAAACCCAACAAACTCAAACCACAGAAAGTAACTGCAACGTCAGTAGGACATTATAATCTCACACTGATTCTGAAAGATTTGCCAAGTTACTTCATCTAACTTCTGACAGATTTATTGATCCCAGGGGGGAAATTCAGTATTTGAAGGGCAAAAATCGGAGTCAGAGTTTACAGCAGCTAATCATAAAGGTGTAAAATTACAGCGAAGTCTGTGTTTGTAGGCAAGCAAAAAACATTGAGAGATACATAGACAAGCTATGATTGCCATGCAAATTGTATCAGTAAGTCATTTGTGCATATGTCTGTGTTGTGTATGTTAGTGAGGTGAAAGCTCTGTCGAACCCCTCCCTAGGGATCTGCACTGATGCGGTGTCTGCTGTCAGCTCTAATTGCTTTGTTTGCCTGTCGCTGCTCCTTCCTGAAAGGCCGCAGACACAAAGAAAAGCAGCCATGATCCTATCATGTGACTGCACTGATTTTATTATGCCAGCCCTATTATGCCAGAATATCTACTGCTTCCACATCAGTAGAATATTTTCTTATACTGCATATCATTATCCTTGAATATAATAAATAACAGATGAATAAGATGTTGGCATGAGGAATTGAACTGGTTCAACATGGTGATCTGGGCTGTGAAAAGCTTATATTTAAAATATGTTTGGAATAAAATGGCTGACTGTTTTCCTAAGGCTAAATTTATAGCTAGAAGTTTAAAGAATTTTTAATATAAATTGACAATTAAATATTTATTTTCACACTTCTGCATAAACAACAAAATCACAACTTGGCTGAATATTGCATAAAAAAAAAATTCTGTTTATTAATATTTACCTTGATTTTTCTTCGCAGTATTCTAACTTGTAAAAATGTATTAATGGAAATGTGTTGGTTGTGTTTAAAAAGTCTGTAATTTGTGAAAAACTATTTTCACAAAAGTATTCAAAATATTTATATGTTTATAAACAGTACCACTCAAAGGTTTGGGGTCTGTACATTTTCTTTAAAGAAATATATACTTTTATTTAGCAAGGATGCATGAAATTGATCAAACGTGATAGTAAAGACTAGGGCTGTCAAGTGATTATATTTTTTAATTAATTACATAATTAAATTGAATTAATTACATGATGTGGCGATTAATTAATCTAATTCATCGCAAATTAACATCAAATTTGCCTGCGAAATTAACCCCAAATGATAATATAAAGTCAATATTGTGTAAAATATAATGTGTAAATATAATTATATTAAATATAATTGTATAAAAAAAGTGTAAAAATACAGATTTCTGAGAATTAGTGGAACTAAAGGTATGAGAATAAACATGAAACACAATCTTACAGACTCCAAACTTTTGAATGACAGTGTACACAATTAAATTGTATATACTTGTATATACTATGATGTTATTACTTTATTATAAAAAATAAAAATCACACTTTAATATTAAATGTTCATGTCTGGCATGAGTATAAAACATTAAAAGTAATTTGAAACGATAAATAAATAAAAATCAACCCCTAGGACATACAAATGGCTATACTGTATGTTTGGGGATCAGTTGTTACAGATCCCCATGTTTCCATTTTCCCTGTGACCTAGTTTCCCCATTCTGTTCATTTGCTGCACCTGTGTCTAATCATCCCATCACCTTGTTAAGTTCCCTTTGTTTGATACTTGTATTTAAGCCCTGTGTTCACCCTCATTCCTCGTCCGTTCTCGTCTGTGTAAGGTTGTGTATATTCTAAGTGTTATCATTAAAGCTTGTATTCCTCAACTCCCCTTCGTTTATCCTGGTGTTTGCTACCAACTGTGACATCAGTGAGGTTCTTACCTTCTGGAGAAGGCTGATCTCCTGCTGTCTGGAGTTGAGGAACGCCAGGGCCTGCTCATGCTCTGCCTCCAATTGCTGCCGCCGATCCGCAGCCTCTCGCATATGCTGAAAAGAAAAATAGAGAAAAAATTGGACTATTTTAGAACTAGGATGTGTTTGGACAAAGATCTGGGAAACAACATCATGAATAATCACACAGGCACTTTAACAGACACATTAAGCGCAATAGTGACAGTGAGTGATAACACCAACAGCTATTGACGGGAAGCACTTGGTAAATACAACATGTTCTGTGAAAATGCAGAAAACCGAGAATAAAAACTGATGAAAAAAATACACAATACATAATGACTACTGTAATAGACCATTTGGGTTCAAGTTTCCATCTCCTTTATTCAAGATGAAGTTAAACTGGACAGAAATAGGACTGAAACATATCAGATGTGTTATGAGGCTTAAAAGCTTAAGCTTATAAGGTCTAAGATCCATCTTTTCTTCCTATTTCTCTCACTGTCCTTATCTCTATCCTCTTCTAGAAAATTAAAGCCTCTTCTCTTTGGTGACTTTGGTGGAAGTGTTTAAAGCACACATTCACACACCTTGCACATTCATATGCCTATTCAACTCAATGCTTTGCATAATCATTAAATTAGAAGCAGCTGACAAATTTCAGAGGACAGGAAACAACTCAACTTTTGCAAATGAACATTTAATAACAAATAAAAGCATGAATCACAAGAGTCATATCAACATATGTTAAAAGGATAGTTCACCAAAAATAAAAATTCTGTCATGATTGGCTCACATTCATGTTGTTAAAAACCTGTATGACTTTCTTTCTTTTGCAAAAAAAAAAAGAAAAAAAAAAAAAAAAAAAAAACACAAAACACAAAAGAATATAATCTGAAGAATGACTGACCAAAATATAAAATGGAAAAAAAAAGAAAAGTTTTTATGTTACCCAGGTTTTGAATGTCATGAAGGTCAATAAATGATGACAGAATTGTCATTTTCGGATGGACTATCCTGTTAAGAGCTGAAGATTTAAAATAGATGATTTGCTCAGTCAACAGGTTAAATGAAACATTTCAGAAGGAAATTCAAGAAGATATTTCTTTACTTTAAATATAAAATCTTTTATTGCAGTCCTGCTGCCACAACACTATCTGGAATGATTATGAATTTCTGAGGAGCAAGAGAGAGATCTTCAGACAACATCAAAACGAATTCTGAAATTTTACAGAAAACCTATTTTTTTGCTCAACTCATTGCTATAATACTTCTACTTTGTCTCAAATCATTTATCACATAGTCAATACTAAGAAAGGTAGGAAAGATGATTGCATATTTCTCCTCTTAAAGATGATCAGTCGATTTCTTGTTATAAGAGCTTTTTTCCTCTCGAGATACATGACACAAGCAGTCAATAAGCCGGCAAGTGCAGGAACACTTTTCATTGAACAAAAAGTCGGCAACATGATGCTGACAGAAACAAGTCCGATAAATGAAACATCATTATCTCAGCTGGTATCAGTTTTTCCTTTAAAAGCAAGGCCCTAACATTAGGAAAGAGGATCTTAAACAAAACCGATTGGTTTACTAAATATGATAAAAGCTGTAATGGTGAAAGGGATTTTAATTATATAATGAACATTCAGGTTACAGTATTTTTGTCAGAGCAAGCCAAGGCAATCTCTAAACTTTTCTAAAATGATTAGTATTCTTAAAGGGGGCCTATTATACAAAATTCACTTCTACATGGTTTTTGATCACTGATGGTTCCACGGTGTGTAAGCAACTATCCTATAATGGTAAAAATCTATCCTTTTCTTTTTTATTATCCAAATAAATCAGAAGCAGTGTCTGAAAATATGCTGTTACAGATTTCTTCCTATTGTGACATCACAGTAGGGACAATCTGGCCTATTAGCATAGATCCTGCCCTGAGTTACGGGGACACACCTAACGATTAGCTGAAACATTCTAAGACTGAACTGAACACACATACCGATTGTTTCCTTCGACGGGAGCTGATATATATACTCACACATGGAATTTTTAACAACGACTGTAATCGCAGACTGAACGCAACTGGCTCTGACTGGATGCGTTTGAGCGCGATCAGTCATAAGTATCAATTTACATTCATAATCGGCCCTACAATCGTTAAGTGTGTGCGCGGCTTATAAGGCCTTTGCACACTGAGTCTGAAATTTTTGCATACGTTTTTTTGTATTTGCAATCCTAAAAATTCGTCACGCACAGAGACCTTGCACACTGAGTCCGATGCGTATTAATGAATGCGTTCCAAAAAAAAAATAAAAAATCGCAAAACAATACAAAATGAAGTGAGCAAAATTAGTTGTCTCCTCTCTTCTTAAAAAGAGAAAAAGAAAGAGTAAATATTGGGTCCATTCAATCCTGAGATTGCATAGAGAGAAAGGAGAATTCACCTCATCCGAGTGTTTCAAAGATTACTTCAGGAAGTCAGTGGCTCTGTTTGATGCTTTACTAATGGCACATGTCTTTATATTCGGTCTCTTTGTATTCCTCACGTTGCATGTCATTCAGTGTGCAATGACCTTTAGTCTCGCATATCCAGACCTTCAGACTGACGACAGAAGGTCTGGACTCTATCACAGCTTTCATTGGCCAAGGACCACCCAAGAGGACGTTTGACTGACATGTAACACAACCAATCACAGTTCGTTTTGTTCCACATCATATTTAGGGGCGTGAAAATGTAAAGTTGATGTCCCTACAATAATTGTGTCATGGTCATGCTACAGTATGTTCGTTTTAGTTTCCATGGACTTTTAGTTTGATACCTTCATTCACTTTGTTTTCTTTGTCTAGTTTCCCGCCACAATCAGTCACCATGGACACTCATCACGTTCCTCTCAGCTGTCTGTCATTATAGTTCATTCGTCTGTGTATTTAGTTCCCTGATTTCTGTTCTTTGTGGTCGGGTCTCGTTTGTGTACGGATGTTTGTTACCTTCCTATGCCTGCGGATTTATTAAAGTCAGCCTTAGCTCCCTGTGCCCTGAGCAGGGAGAAAGCTCCCTCAAGAGACATTTGGAAAAGTTCCTGAATTTCGCCTGAATCTCGCCCATCAGACCACCTTCCTGGAGCTTTGCGTCCCATGTGGAGTGGGTGCTGGCATCCTGTGGATCAGCGTACACCATCCAGTGCCCAGCCAGAACCATCCAGCCGGGGAGGATCACCGACCTGAGCTCACCTCCCCGCTACTGAGAATAGTGAGTCACTGCTCGACGCAAGATGTAATGGACACTTTCCTAGTCCCTATACTGTCACATGAACCTGCCTGTCTTCTTCCTACCCCATTGATCCTGCCCAGCATGCCTCTCACACCATCTCTTCAGTCTGTTCCCCAGTCTCTAGCCATCTGTGCCACCCAGTCATCTCCGTCTCCCTCCAGTCCCTCAGTACCACCTCCTCTCAGTAGTGTGGCACCATCGGGGGCCTGCTGGGAACCGTCTCCTCCTGGGCACGAAGAGTCCGAAGCTCCGCCTCCAGCCTCGGAGGATCTCGAGCCACCTTGACCCGTCGCCCGGGCTCCTGAACCTGCGCTCCTTCCACCCTCGACCTCGGAGTGGACCATCGGCCATTTGGCCGGACTCCCTTGGCACGTCAGCGCCACCTGGGTCAGACGTCACTTCACCTCCACTGTGGATTTGGGCACCGTCCACCGCTCTCTGGTCCTCCACCCCTTCGACTACGGCTTGCTCCGCCCTACCTCAGGCTCCGCCTCCGCCCTTGGTTGCTCCAGTTCGTCCTCAGACCTCTGGATCCCCTCCTCAAACTCTCTGGAGGTCGTCGCTTCGGTTCCGTCGCGGCCACCAGGATCTTTGCCATCTCTCCACCACCTTGGCTCTTCGGCTGCGCAGTGGGCTTCATCCTCGTCGTCACTGTCTCCAGGGCCATGGGGCACTACCCTGGCTGTGGCATGGATCAACATCCCCTGCTCAAGGCCATCACTTGGCTTTCACCACCCTGGACTTTTATTTTCCGCCCCCTCCCAGTTGGCCGTCCACCTCCAGAACCACCACCTGCATCTTCTGCATCTCCACGGTCCAATCTGCCTGCTGCCATCCCAACACCTCCCCGTCTGGCCAGCCCTCCACCACATCCTTGCTTCCTCCAACACCCTCCCTCCCTCTTTGGTTTATTCTGTTTTTGTTACGGCGCGAGGTCTTGCCTACTCGGAGGGGGCGTAATGTCACAGTCATGCCATGTTCGTTTTAGTTTTCATGGACTTTTAGTTTGATACCTTCAGTCATTTGTGTTTCCTTTGTCTAGTTTCCCGCCACAATCAGTCACCATGGACACTCATTACATTCCTCACAGCTGTCTGTCATTATAGTTAATTTGTCTGTGTAATTAGTTCCCTGATTTCTGTTCTTTGTGGTCAGGTCTCATTTGTGTACAGATGTGTGTTACCTTCCTATGCCTGTGGATTTATTAAAGTCAGCCTTATCTTCGTGTTCGCATGAGTTAAGCCGGGTTCACACTGTGCGATTTATAATAGTCCTTTGTGATGGTTACTTGTCAGACTGTACGAACATGATCCTCATGTCACACTGTGGGATCTCAGCTGTCATTAATGTCAGACTGCACGACAGTCAAAACGCGTTAAAAACGGACGCGCACATGAAAACCTGTCCGGAGTTTTACATCATCAAAACATACACATTCGTTGACAGTGAGCTGCATTACACGCGGGACTGAAATAGTGGCTAACAACGACATTTCTATCGTTAATTTTGATCACGGCTTGAAAAAAGAAGACAATTTGACGTTCGTCGTAGGAGAAGTCACACTGGAGGATTGTGCACCAAATCTTCTGACACTGCCAGAATTTCGTCTGAGGTAAAATTTGATCGCAACGGTCATTAACCGGCTGTCGGTGAACATGTCAAACTAGCGATCAAAGACAACAGATTTTAGGCTAAGATTATAGGAATCTTTTAGGATTTGCAAAATTTGTCTCAGACAACCAAATCTTGGCCAAAATCGCACAGTGTGAACCAGCCTTTATACCAGCACAGTCCCTGACAAATAGACCGGCGTGCATCTAATAAATTATTCATTCAAAGAACGTTGTTGCAACAATGGAGCCACAAACTTTAGTTGATCCTGCAAAGCATTGGTTGTCACAGTTTCTTCTTCCTTTACTAGGGGGTTTGGCATCACAGCATTTGTTTCCAAGCGGACCGTTTAAGAATATGACGCACACGTCTCCCGGACATTCTGTAGAATTCAACCAACCACATGACGACTTCGAAAATCCTGAAGTATTTCCAGTTAAGTGTGCCATACGCATCAGATGTTCAGCCAACAGTCCATGGGCGTGACGTCTGAGGCTGAGACTAGCCCTGAGTGAGCCGCACATAGCCTGCAATGTTTATATCCTCGCTATAGCACCTATTGATATAATCAACTTCACAGACACATTCTGGGGACACCAGAGACTTTATTACATCTTGAGACTATATTACATCTTGTAAAAGTGGGCATAATAGGTCCCCTTTAATATTAAAGTTTGAGGTGCTAATAAACACATTGCAATAATTGATCCACTATTCAGAATCCAACAATGATCTTACCTTCAGGACCCGTTCAAGGTTCTCCAGTTTGTCTTGGAGTTGAGCCTTCTCCTGCCTGGCCAAGTCTCTCTCTTGACTCACACACCCAAAAGCCTTTCTGAGCTGATCATAGTCTGACTTTACCTACAGAGTGAAAGAGTTGGGGAGAAAATGAGGATACATTAACTGTCTAAAGTCACAAAAGTCCAGCTAAACTTACAATACTGTCACTTAAACAATGAAAAGCAGAATTAACAGAGAAACCTTGGCCAGACTTCAGCTGTTGGACATTTAATAATGGCCACAACAAATAGAAGCAAAATGGCTGACTCTGCATCAGTGCTTGGATGAATTTTACAATGGACCATGAGAGCACACTGTAAAATGAGTGTAGGTCTAAGCAGTTTTTTTTAAAAACAGAATCAATCTTTTTGATAGATTATTTCAGTAGCTTTTTTCACTCTCATAAAAGGAGCCGTGATTCTTTGAGGCTTGAAACATAACTCTGCAGCACTGTGGGCTATATAATAAAAATTTTTTAAGGCAACAGCTCTAAAATTAAAGATTCAGTGTTCAGAACATTCAGAAATGTGTTTGACTTTTACATTGACTTACAATGCTGGCAGAGCTCAGAGAAACAACCAATCACCTGATGAGTGCAGCAGAGGGTCAACTCAGGACACATTCAAACAAGAATCCCATCCACCAATCAAAATCCACGTCTAGATATATATATCACACACTTGTGGCTGGCACATGCACATACTCTCATTTATTAGGCCACATTTCATCCGTTCAGGCTCAGAGAAATGGGGAGGTTGATTCGCATCTCATATCGATCTAAGATCAGTATATGAGATTGCGCCTTCTGCCGAAGCGTGCGACAAACCGACCCGTCCCACTTGGGGTTATTTACCTACTCTGCCCAGCCTTGTTAGCACTGCTGAATGCTAGGAAATGAGCCTTTGATCATTGAGGGAATGGGAATAGGAGTGGACAACACTACCTGATTAAACAGAAGACATTTTATCCCAGACGCTTGTCTGGGGTTGTGACAGATGGCCCCTTTTTGCTGTTAGAGGAGAGGAGCAGTCTGTGGATTATTTGGAGAGAGACTGCCAAACCATGGCCCGTCACCTTGGCAAAAAGCGCCAGTGAAATTGACACTATTAACACAATGAGTGCCATGGACTGCCACTCTCAGCGGTCCTGTGTTAGAGCGATATCCATTCCTCAGCAGATTCACTACTCACATTGATACCCCTTTTTGGGTGTCACTGGATTTCCTTCACACTATGATAGAGTTTTAGTCTTTCACTTTCTGATGATCTTCAATTTGCATGTGGACGTGTTTGTCACATCATAATAAATGCATACAAAACCCCATCCGGTTTCATAGAGATAAATCTGGTCAACACAAACAAGGTGGATATATTGACCAGACAGGGACACAATAAGATCAATACTGCCGATAAGATGCAGAGAAGAGCCCTCCAGGCACATGTTCTTAGAAGAGCCATGTAATGAGCAGCCATTGATCTAATGAGCTCCGCTAGCGCATGATGCTGACCATCCCTTACCTTCTCGTACTGTACAGCCTTCAGGATGTGACTAAGCAGCTCACGATTGAGCCGTTTTCTCTCCAACAAAGCAACCTGAAGCTCATTCTTCTGTCAAGAGAAAAAGGAAAAAAGGAGTCAGCTCATTCTTTACATGATATCATAGAATATCTGTCTATGAACAGTACCTATTAGGGTTGGACAAATTATTGTGAGGGGTGTGTGAATTATTGTGAAATAACATTTTGGTGACAAAAATGTTATTTCACAATATGAGAAATTTTATTTCACTATAACAATATATCATAATCTAGCTATTTTTATTAAAAATAAGAACAAAGAAGGACAAATACAATAGAACAAAAATCCAAATTAAATAAAGTTTTTCAGGCACAGTAGTGAGAAATACTACATTGAGTAAACAAATGTAAAGGTAAAACACTGTCTTCACTATATGTATTAAATATAAATTGATTCTTATTAAAAATACAAATTTATTCAGTGAAGAGCAGTGAGTGATTTTCTTTGTCTTTTGTTGTTTGATTAGCATTAATGACACAAACACCAGGTATTTTAGGCTGCTGTCACTTTAAGATATAATGCACGACTCCAAAATACTGACATATCTGGTTTTCACCCTACTGTTTACATTCACTTAAAATAAAACTGAATGTGTCTGTCTGTGACATCTGGCCATATCATCCAAATAAAAGAAAGTTTAATATATAAATCTCCTTATACACAACAGAATGCATACATGTGACTGATTCGAAAACAGAAACACTGGATGTTGCACTCTGTGATCGGTGCTCATTTTGTTAAAGAGCCACCTAAAATCTCAAAATATCTAACACAGCTTATATGAAAAATGAATCAATACTTCATGGAGAATGGCACCACACAGCAATTGCCACAAACCAGAATTCAATTTGCTGGTAGATTACCTTTTAAATTGGATTAAGGTCATTTATGCTGTTTTGGAAGTCTATATTTTCTTTGTCCGCTAGCATCACTACATGAAACTGCAAAAATAATTGTTTTCAAACAGGTTTCCCGAATACTCCCACTCTCTGCCATTGGTTGGATAGTTAAACTGATAGCCATGCCCCAACATTGAGCCAGTTTTTTGATGTTGCCTGTTCAAACAAACCTAAATATTTTTAAAAAGCTACAGAGCACCTATTTACACTTTATAAGGGAATCAACCTACAGATAGCTTTCTTATAGATGTCTCTATGTATTACACATCTGAACAGGCAACTTGTATCTCACCAACCTATATCTACTCATAAATGCAGAAGAACAAACCCACAAAGTCATTTCAAATACCCAAATTTGTCTATTTAACACATCTTTTGAAGTTTTCAAAGTGCCACACCCTGACTGAACTCTGTGAGCTTCTCTGACTCAGCATCCTGTCCCTTCCTGCATGGCTCACATGTCACAGTATATCAGGTGGCAGGTTTGCTCAACAGCTACTAGAGGAGCATTTGAACTTTCTTGTCAGAAGTCCTGTCTGTCAACCACAGTGTCACACCAGACATGACAGCTACTGCACACAAGGGCAGCGCACACTCCACTGCCTGCAAACGGTGACCACCACAGACCTCCCATGAGATCACGTGTAGCATATCCGCATATACATTAGGGAACATTTCAGCCATCATGTTCTATTACCTCATATGAAAGGACAGTCCTTAACCTCTGCTCAAGGGACCTTTAAGAGACCACTGAACTGGGTGCACATTGAAACCTAGAGTAAAACATGTGCAGTTATGTTCACTGCGCAGTCACAGCTGATTAAACACAGCTTTAATGTAGCAAAGATTAGACTACCATGGGATTATCAACTGAAACTCTCACAGCGATGTAAGTTAAAGCAGCAGCACGTTTCATAACCAGGAATTCCGCTTCTGATTTCCATACGGATGGATCAAGAAGCAGAACGGCAAAAAAGGAGGCGGTCTTGGGAAGAGAGAGAGAGCGTGCCACAAGAATGGACTAATTCAAGCAGACACGGTTGCCCGATCCCCACCCTCCAGTTTGGCCCCTGGTTTTGCAGCTGCTCAGAAAAGCTTTGCTCATCCTTCCAAAACATTCACTGAGATGAGGCTCTTTACATGGCCAACCACTGCAGCATTGTGGATGTATATCGAGTGTGTGGGTGTTGTTATACAACCACAGACATACAGTGTTACCCGGAGAAACAGAGACTTTGGGAGGCAGGAAATCTGTGGGGCATGTCGAACTGAGATTTTATTTGTCATGCTAGGTTCATTTTATAGTAGATATTCGTTTATCAAACATCTAAGGAAAACATGGGATTTGCACATCGAATGCTTTAGACAAAGTCATGAGAATTCAAAATATACCATATTTGTAGAAATGTTTTAGATGGAGTATAGCATGTTAACTTCCCGTAAGTATTTAATATCAACTACCCAAAAATCATTTAGCCAAAACACATTTGATTCTTTAACATGCAGCTTACAGTGGCAGATCTGCCAATCTTAAGTGACATCTCCAGTCTGTACCTGTAACAAACAGAAATCTTAGCCTCTGATCCTGCTGTGAAAGCTCAGGCTCCTCTCCCGCTGAGAGCAGGTGGTTTCCATGACAGCTACAGGAGGTCGGGAGGGAGACTGCATCCTCCCTTAGCCTGTCAGAACGCTGTCACTGCACTGATGTGTATACCGCAATAAACAAATAAGGCAGTTTAGATATTTGGCACGCAATGATGGAAAAATGACAGATTTGATCCTATTAGACAGCTGTTTGTTATTCAGAGCGACTATCTCTGTGACCTCTTGACATGTCATCTCTACAAGTCGCAAAACACACTTCTCATGGAGCGTGCTAATTAACGCCCCCCAGCTCATAAAAATGATTAGAGTAAATCAACTGTTGGGCTAGCGCCGCGGTGCTACTTTAATTGCAACACAAGGGTTTTGAGCAGCATTATCAAATTAACACAGTTGACATAAAAGGATAAAGATAATTTTTCAGGGAATCTTGAAAGCACAATTGAGCGTTTGCCACCAAGGAGCATGCGGTTTGAGATCAGACATGCTATTCCTGTGCTTTCCCAATAAAGACCCACTGGATCTCCACTAATGAGGTGGTGTGCGGTAGCTTCATTCATGTGAACAGTAGGGAGACGCTGGATATCTCGTTACACATGTGAAACCAAATATTCAATATCACTGACTTCCTTGTGTAGTCGATGGCTTACACAGAAGTTTTTGAAGGATAACCTTAAAATTATAAACTTTTTAAAATCATTATGCAAACCTTGCAGGATACGGACAAATCTATTCACAAGATTAATGATTAAGTACTGTATATCAATTCCAAATTTACTGTAACATGACTGAAGTACTGTGACACTTTAGGGTTATGCTTTCAATCTAAACACTGAAGGTGTATTATTCCACCCACGTTAATTCCTCAATGTCAATAATAAATAATACATTTAATCAATAATAAAATTATTTTTAAAAATATAAAAAAAAAACTTATTGAATATTTGACTTGAATATTTAGCAGTAACCTTTTCAAATAAAACAAAAAACAAAAAAAATATTTTCCCTCCAGTGGACTGTTAATTGAAGATTGGAGGATTCTGAAAACTTGTCTGAAACAAATTTAAAAAAAAGAGAAAAGAGACTAGAAAAGGTGCTCTTAAAGGGTTAGTTCACCCAAAAATGAAAATTCTGTCATTAATTACTCACCCTCATGCCGTTCAACACCCGTAAGACCTTTGTTCATCTTCAGAACACAAATTAAGATATTTTTGTTAAAATCCTATGGCTCAGTGAGTCCTCCATAGGAAGCAATGTCATTTCCTCTCTCAAGATCCATAAAGGTACTAAAAACATATTTAAATCAGTTCATGTGAGCACAGTGGTTCAATATTAATATTATAAAGCGACGAGAATATTTTTGGAGCGCCAAAAATAACAAAATAACGACTTTTAGTGATTTAGTGATGGCCGATTTCAAAACACTGCTTCATGAAGCATCGGAGCACAAGTGAATCAGTGTGTCGAATCATGATTCGGATCGCGTTTCAAACCGCCAACGGCTGAAATCACGTGACTTTGGCGCTCCAAACAGCAGATTTGATACACTGATTCATTTGTGCTCTGATGCTTCCTAAAGGAGTGTTTTGAAATCGGCCATCACTAAATAAGTCATTATTTTGTTATTTTTGGCGCTCCAAAAATATTCTCGTCGCTTTATAATATTAATATTGAACCACTGTACTCACATGAACCGATTTAAATATGTTTTTAGTACCTTTATGGGTCTTAGGAGAAGAAGTTTCATTGCTTCCTATGGAGGCCTCACGGAGCCATCGGATTTCAAGTAAAATATCTTAATTTGTGTTCCGAAGAAAAACGAAGGTCTTAAGGGTGTGAAACAGCATGAGGGTGAGTAATAAATGACAGAATTTTCATTTTTGGGTGAACTAACCCTTTAAATACCTCTTGGTTGTGATTTGTTGGAAGCACTGAAAGCTTTAGCAAGGACAGGCATTCCAGAAAAAATAACCCAGCTAGAACAGAATCACAACAGAATCACAACAGAATCAGTTGTGGTTTATAGTTATGGAGTGCACCAGGAGAGAACACATAGTGTCTGACAGTATCAGCCATGACATTATGCACTGCATAGCTTGTACTCACCAAAGTCTTACATGCTAATGCCTTGTTCTTCACTTCTCTCTCAAGGATCACTTCTCTTTTCCTTCGATCGTTGACCTCTGACTCCTAGAAGGATGAAGAACAAGAACAAAGGAATATGACCAATAATAACTGATTCAACTGAAATGATTTAAAGGGATAGGTCACCCAAAAATGAAAGCGGTCCCATGATTTGCTCACCCTCAAGTCATCCTAGGGGTATATCTCTTTCAGACAAACACAATCAGAGATATATTTAAAAATAGCCTGGCTCTCCTAAGCATTATAATGGTAGTGAAAGGGGGGCGTGTTTTGAAGCCAAAAAAGTGCATCCATCCATCATAAAAAATAATCCATACAGCTCCAGGTGGTTAATAAAGGCCTTCTGTAATGAAGTGATGGGTTTTTGTAAGAAAAATATCCATATTTAAAACTTTATAAAGTAAAATAACAAGCTTCCGGCAGATGGCTGTACGCATCGATTTGTTGTGGAAGACTAACCACTGACCTGACACATGACATAATGACGAAAACCACGAGAGGTGACTAAGCTTACGCTCTTCTAGATCCTGCGTCATACATCACATCAGGAGTTACTCATTTGGCGCAAGATGACTTGCGCAGTATGCGTACAGTCATCTGGCAGAAGCTAGTTATTTTACTTCATAAAGTTTTAAATATGAATATTTTTCTTATAAAAACCCATCGCTTCACTTCAGAAGGCCTTTATTAACCCCCTGGAGCTGTATGGATTATATTTATAATGGATGGATGCATTCATTTTGGGCTTCAAAACACGCCCCCGGTTCACTACCATTATAATGCTTAGGAGAGCCAGGATATTTTTAAATATATCTCCAATTGTGTTCATCTGAAAGAAGATAGTCATATAGACCTTAGATGGCTTGAGGGTGAGTGGGATCATTTTCATTTTGGGGTGAACTATCCATTTAAATACATTCATATTTTATGACAGAATATAAGAAAGATGATCAGAGTGTTGCCATATAACTAAAATGAATGCATTGAAGCAGCTTCCAGATACTAAAGGGCCTTAATCAGGGAAGATGCCATATTTACTCTGGTACAAATGAAAAGATAAGTACAGATGCACCATTTATATTAAAGGTTGTACAGTAATGCTTTAAGTCATGTCTGACTGTTTCACAATAAAAAGGTTTGGGAAACCCATTTGAAAACAATCATTAATATGCAAGCGGTGAAGAAATTACACACACTTCAGCTATAAACATGATGTCTACCCTGACTAAAGTCTATAATGTTCCTTATCATGCTTATTTAAAGAACACCTAGAATTGATCTGAACATTTAAGACAATATTAAATGAGTTCTCCTGATGCTCAGCAGATTGATACTATTCATTATTAAAGAATCATGGATTAATCCCAGTACATTAATTCGAGGGCAGTAATACAAGAACAGTGTCAGATAGGGCATTTAGCACAAAGGAATATATCCTGGTGTTCCAGAAAGAAAGGTCTGCATGTGTGTGTGAGTGTTCGATGCCTAACGATGGGTGTTTTAAAGCACTGATGTGTAGCATTAGGGCTCTTGAGACTGGGGTAGAGAAGGAACAGCTGGGAGCTCAAACCCAGTGGTGTGGAAGTAACAACCGTTTCATCGGTGTCAACATGTTACACAGCTTAGCTTTGCTAAACTTTGGGCTTTTTCACCCAAGCCAACTTCGTTATAACAAGAAAACACCTCCCATTAAATGAGAGGAATGAGAAAACGCTGATCATTTATCTGAGCTAATAACACTGTATGGTAAATCCTCACGCTGCTCGACTGGCAAAATGACAGCATCACCTCCAGTAAGTCGGAGAGAGCAGTCAAAGCGCTACGCATTGCGTGCTCGTGTGTGTTTTACAGTGGGGGAGGGGACTCGGTAGTTGCCATAGAAACCTACTCATCCAGGTAGCATGTTAATCATGAGAACGAGCAGCCTATTTGGCACTCATTCACATTTCACTGTTAAACGAAACTCGCAGGGTACAGCAAACTCCCTCCACTTGGAAAATAGTCCAATACTGTGAAAATACAAAATGGATAATGTGTAACAGTAAACCCTGAAAGGAATCACCATGACGTGGTACATCTCACCAGGGAGGAAGTGCATCTCTATGGGAAGGAAATCTCGGGTTTCACCTTTCCATCTGCCCCATCATTAAAGGATAACGTTATGACTCCATTACCCACATCAATGGCTTTATCAATTTGTATATGGCTGTCTTGCATGTTTAAATGGAAATTTTGTAACCGACTAAACGACTAGTCTAAGAAGCCCCAAGAAGACAGAGAAAAAAAGTCTGTATAGCGATATATTTGAAATAGCCAACTTAATCTATTAATCAAACAATCAAATCCTATATTGAATCCCCCTAAAAAATAGGTAATAAATATGCAAAGTGCCAGTCTTGCATTATGATCATTGTATTTAAGCGTTCACTTAATCAGTGTTAGCCAATATACATATATATAGTTTAATTCTAAATGTTTTCCCTTTAAACCAGTATCAAATTTCACACTGGTATTGTCCTTCATAACTGGTGATACATCAAACCTATAAACAAGCTTTATTGTTTTATGCCAATATGACATATTCTACACAAAATGTTTTTAGTTTTCTTCTGTCAAAATACTCTTTCAGCTTGCTTGTCTTCCGAGCAGATATTTCTCTTTAGCCCACTACAAGCTACACAGAGAAAATTAAATTTACTTTTCCGCTCCAGATATACACTTAAAATGCAACATTAACATAACAGTAATTTGAATATAGCCTTTCTAAAAATACAAAGCAAAACATAAATGTGCCAAAAAATTTTAGCAACTGGCATTTTCAATGTTGACTAGAAGTTTCGTACTTTGAACCCTAGAGATATATGCATGGGGTGTGATAATGATGCTACAGTGCTCAGGATGTCAACATGGTGATTGATTTATTCTTGGCTCGGCATCCTGCCGTCCCGAGACTCTTGGTGCCAAGAAACCTCTGAATTGGTCATCAGTGAATCTCTGTGCTTTTAGCTTGCTAAGGCCCTGAACAAACCTTTAAATGGATAGTTCACCCATAAATAAAAAGATTTTTTTTCTTTCTATTTTGAGAAATATTTTTTTGTCCAAATAATAAAAGTCAGGGTTCAGTGTTGTTTTGCACCCCACTTTCATATGGACAAAAAAAGTTCTTCAAAATATCTTCTGAAAACACATGATGATAAACACATATTACGGGTGTATTTTCTGTAGTTGAATAAAACATGAAAATATCTTGTTTTATGCACAGACATTATTCCAGGCGTTTACACATTCTAAGAAAACACTGACTTTAGGACAATGGAACTAAAGTGCAAAAATGCTTACTAGTTTCCAGGTTTTAGGACTCATTCCTTCAGCAGTATTATTATTTCTCTTAAAGACCCCCTGTGGTGAAAATCAAGTTTTTATTGTTGTTTATTTGTCTATATGGTGTTTTTAATATGCTTTAACACAAACCATGCACAAATTAATCAGTCAACACCATTTCTGAGTATTTACTCCTTAAAACTAGTGTACCAAACACAGTCTCAAAAACGCACTTTGAAATCGCCCCTAATTCCTACCGTCATAAATATGTAACCAATCCCGTCAACATGCTATCATCATTTCTAGGGATGCTGATTTTTAGAAGGCAGCTGTCTGGCTCTGAGATGGCAAATGGGAAAATGGTTTGTGTAACATTAGCAACACATTATTAGCTGTTTGATAACATAGTCAAGCCAAAGGTTAATCATATCATTTACTGTTATATATAGCCTGGAAATCAATCACTAAAAAGCACTGTTAGACCTTGCTGGGCTTTTTTACCAGTGATTTACTATTGATTGTACAGTTATTTACTGTAATCTAGAGTATGCTACTGTAAAAATACCATGCACTAAATTAAAACTTGTGTTACTTCATTTCATTTGCAGAAACCAACTGCCTCAAATTGTCTTATTATGATTATTATGAACTTATTTCTTTAGAGTTCAAAAAACATTTTAAATAAAAAGATTTTCATTGCACCAGCAACTACACAATCACCATCTGTTAAATAAAACAACATGCAGCATATCACCAGTGTCTCTTGATCTTCTCCTGAACCTAAGCACAGGCTCTACCCTTCAGCACAATGGTGACCCACAAAATCAATTTTACAGTAAACTATTGGCAACAGTGTTGCCAGTATAAAATTGGCAACATTGTTGCCAGTACATAACTGTTTTTTAACTTACAGTTTGTTACTGTTAAAATACATTTTTTGGGTGTGTCTTTTTATCTTACACCTTTAACTCTTTAAAGCCCACAGGAACATCCTCTAGTGTCCACACTACAGAGAAAAAGTAACATTGACACTATGTTGCAGTGAGATAATTAAGTTAATATTTAAGTGATGATTAAGCATTAATGATGAACACCTGCTGTTTACAAGCAGAACCACTGAAAAGAGAACAAGAATGGAATAAATGCGAGCAGAACTACAACTGTCTTTCAGCCTTTACACATTATTACACTTATTACTGACCAGATTTACTTTATTTCTACAAAAGAAATCTTATTGAGAATTAACAGAAGTTTAGATGTTGATGTTTTGTTGAAAATGTTTGGGTTGATGTTACCATTGAGGAGATAAGCGTTTGCTTTAGTTGAGCTCTTTACCCATGACCTTTTAATACATCAGTTTTTTTTTTCTTCTCTGGCTGTTTAAACTATTCATATGTTTATGGCAGAAAAAAAATAAAGAGAAAAAAATGTTGAGTGCTGACAGTTATGTGTTGGTCAAGACATAACTATCATAGTCTCTTGATTCTCTGACTTCGAACTGTGTTTTATCTATTGTTACATTATTAACAGACTAGTATTTTTAATTATTGCCACTATGAAACAACAAGAGTTCAAACAACAATCAGCTAAAAAGAGTTTATTTTTAAATGCCATGCACTGAAAACAGCTGCAACTTTATTTAGACACACACAGATATCAAAAATCAGCACAACAATGGTGGCAATAAAGCTGCATAATTTATTCATGCTGCAGTGCATGCTGGGAGTTTTGTACTATGCTGGTATCCAGCATGCATTGCCACATTAAACTTTTGGATGTCACCATTGTTGAGATTGATATTTTGATTGTTGATGTCTCTGCGGTGCAAGTTATGCAGGAGCTCAAAATATTTTATGCATTATAACACTTATTCTCCTAAATAACGGATTACTGAAACATTGCTTGTTCTTACACTGTTGAATCACAGATACAGTAAAATCAACAAAGATAAAATACCCATTAAAACAAACACAGAAAGAGATTAGTGAATTAGACAAGTCCAAAATGATTACAGAATCATCACAACAGTCAAAAAACCTGATCAACTTTATGTTGGCCTTTTCCTTCCATAACAAATGTGTTTTATAAACACTCAAGTTACAGCAGCCAGAGAAAGCTAATGTAAAAGAGTCAAGAGCCCAACTAAAGCAGACACTGGTCACCATGATGGTGACTGCAAACTTCAATACATTTTTATTTTCAATAAAACATCAACATCCATATCTGTTGATTCTCAACAAGAACTTCTATACATGTATGAAAAAAATGATGTCAAACTGGTTTGTGAACTGGTTTCACAGTCAGTGTGGCTGAAGTCAGTTGTAGTTCTTGTGTTTCTGCTCATCTCTTCTCTTTTTTCTGGTCTTGTTTCTCTGTCCTTCAGTGATTCTGCTTATCAGGTGTTCATAGTTCACAGTTTCTGAATTCACTCACTTCTTTTCATTCACTCTGTCAAGCGGACTATATTAGTAATGAGGGTATAGGGTGTGATTTAGGGTCGACTTTGAGAGCTGTTAACTCACAGTATATTTCTATAGGCTATTTTCTCGAAAATAACAAATATTACCCAGATATACTGTTAATATACCCAGTAATATACTGTTTCCTACAGTATATTACTGTTTTAATGGAAAGTGGTTTGTTACTCTCAGAATTTGGCTGTTTTTCTACAGTGAGGTCTAACAGTGAGCTGTTTGCAATCTCATAAAAATCCATTATAATCAATAAAGTTGTCTACACTGCACAATGAATCGCTTATTTACATTGTGTCAACACTTTGTTAATGAGAGGATTCAAGAACAAAAGTGAGTGGATTCTGACTAAATTAACTGACTAACTTGATTGGCCACTGAGCTCTAGAGATCAACAAACATGTCTGTGATTGGCTACATTGCTCACAGCTGCAAAAACACAATGTAAATAGAAACATTTGACTTTATCCAGGGCACGTTTACCAGATCTGTTTTGTCAATATAACAGTATTACAGTATCAACTGAGGGTGCTCTTGCTTTCGTTTGAGGGTGCTTAGAACCCTCAAGCACCTCCTTAGAACCGGGCCTGCCTGTCTTAGCTGGTGTAACTGAGTGGAGACGGGGAATAATTTGCATATTCCGCATATTTCAAATAAAGCAAGGGTGTAGTTACATTCAAGCTATTTTAAGGCAGGAAGAAATTATTTTCACAAGAAAAAATGTTTAAATATGTCATTATGATTATCAAAGTTGAGTTGTAAAGGATCCAATTTTTGACAGCAGGTTGACTTTAACATTTATGTGTATTCTCACTGGAAATAGGGCACTTTGAATCACTATGATGGCAAGATGGCTTTTTAACTGAGTATTAGAGTGCCGTCATTTAAGCCTGTTTCCCCACTATCCTAAAAAAGAAACAGTGATGAATCTGGCTCAGACTCAAGGCATAGAGAACATCCTCCTGACTGACTTTGAATCTACAGTAGCTTAATGTTTTTTGCATGATAACTCTTGCAAATGTCCTGAAGCGAAGGTCCACTTAATTAAGACAAAGACAGAGGACTTTACATTAAGATTTACATTTCCAAAGGGAATATACAATGCAAAACTAATGATGTACATTTAGAAAGGCAATTATGAGTCTTGCTCTAACTATGCATGTAATAACATCAGCTTTAAAAGGTAGCGAGCATAAGAAGACACGTTTAATTGAGACAATGTGCTGACTGACGTATTCTTGCAAACAGCAAATAATGTGTTCATTCACATGACTGTCTGAGTGGATTGAAGGACCATGTCCGTAAGAGGACCAGAAGGAGAACACAGGGCGTGGGATATTTTTAAATAAGTCAATAACTATTGAACAGCAAGTGTCACTCAGCTAAGGCGGGGGATTTGCTGTAACCATGACAACCAGCGAGATGCAGTGAGGCCACTGGCTGCCTAAAAAGTCTGACCCAGGACAACTTAAAGGAAAAAAAAAAAAAGCAGATCGCATTTTAGAAAATCTCTGCTGCCTTAATTCATGAAATGCAGAAAGTAAGTGAATCCATCACATTCAAGAGCAAGTGGCTTTTAAATACATACATGTAGCCCTGATATAATAACATGCTTCAGAAGAATCGCACAAGAACGACAAACTTGAGTTCCTGCATCATCTTTCATCGTGCATCTAAAAGCATGAAAATACATGATGCATGAACTGGGGTAATACCCAGCTATGAGCATGTAGAGAGAGAGAGAGAGAAAGAGAGATTTACTATGCTGCACAGCTCCTCATGCAGAAACACACACTGGAATCCCCACAGCAAAGCTGCAGGCAGAGGAAGGAAAGTGAGAGAAATACAGAATTGCAGCAAGAGGAGAAATAAGAAGAGGAAATATTTACCGTCTCAGTTGCCAGTTCCAACGCTCGTAAACCTACTCAGAAAATATTCTTTCCTTTCCTTTCTGCACTCTTCCTCTCCTCCTCCGTCTTGCTTCCTCTGGGCGTGCAAATGTCAGACAGCGGTAACGACAGCTCTCTCTCTTTCTCGATCTCCTTCTCTCTTTACAAGGCCTGCTGCATGCTGCAGAAGCAGAGGCACAGTGCTCCCCCACCATACGCTACGGTCTGCCCTCCATCCCCTCCCTGAGTGACTGATGCTGAGTGCGTGTGGAGGAGAGAGGAAATGGGAGGGGGAATGATGGAAATAGGCTGTTGAGTGGGCGGCAACTTCTAAAACCATTAACCCCTCCCCGCCGGTACCAAACCTCCATGCAGAAATGAAGCGGAGACAGGGAATAGGTGGGGCTTATTAGGAAAAATCTTTAACATGTACCCCATAACCCCATAAGTAGGACTCAACACCAAACGTGGCTTGAAATGTGTTACTATTAATTGATGTCATACTGGATGTCATTTATTATTAAACGATTACAAGAATCAATTTTATCTATCTACTAAAACATTTTTAACATTTGTATAAATTAAAATTAGTCTTTTGAATTAATGAACAACAGAGAAAAATAGTCATAATTTAACATTCAGTTCAACAGTACTATTATTAAAATAGAAAAGTGCAAAAGATTTATCATTTCAATCTATTTGACAGCCCTGTTTTTTTTTGTTAAATGATCATTTCTGTTTTATGCTTTTTTTAAAAAAGCAAAATAGAAATCACCACACTAACACATGCACAAAGACACATGTACGGAGGTTCATGTTACCCTGCTTTTTTAGAGGTAACAACCTCTTTTTACTTTGCCGTCTGCTGTAATCAGCAGCACTGCTTTAAAGGAATCCCACATCTGAGAAACCCTGCAGTCAGATTGATACCTCTGCTTGCGAACATGACTAGGTATAAAATGATGCAGGATGTGGCTTTCGGCTCGCTCTAAGAGTGAGGTTTGTACACCACATAGAAATAGGAGTGTAATGGATATGAAGCATCATACCACAAAGATTTCAAAGTGCCGATGAAATTGTGGGATTCATTCTACATGTATAGGGGGTTGCCTATATAGATTTCCAGTTAAAGGGAATGAATATACATTACAGAAACAGTGAAAATTAACACCTTAAATAATAAAAATATGCACAGTTACAAGTATACAGTCAGAGTGAGCATGTAGTAAATCCACAAGAATGATGCATCTGTCAGCAAATGCTTAAAAAAAGGATGAAAAACAGGATTTAAATGCAGCAGTTTGATTTTTAACAATAAAATCAAAGATACTCAACTCAAAAAAGATACTCAAAAATACTCACAACAGAACAGAACAAGCATTAAAATATTGAAGAGAATGGACTCTATATAAGCTATACTACACTGCCCGGCCCAGTCGCTGTTGAAGTTTCTAGCATGTTATATGTTTTGCAACGGTTCTTTTAACCCTTAAAGATGGAGTGTGTAGCTTTCCATTTCCTAAACAACAATGTAGGAAGACACATCATGACCATATTCCAGGATGACAATGTCAAGATTCACCAGGGTTAAAATTGTGAAAGAATGGTTCAGAGAGCATCAAGAATCATTTTCACACATGAATTGGCACCTCTGAGTCAAGACCTTAATTTCATTGAAAGTCTTTGGGATGTGCTGGAGTAGACTTTACAGAGTGCTCACCTCTTGCATTGTCAATACAAGATCTTGACCAAAAATTGATGCACCTCTTGATGGAAATATGGAATATGGCCATGATACATCTTAAAGGTGCCCTAGAATCAGAATTTGAACTTTCCTCGTCATAGTTGAATAACAAGAGTTCAGTACATGGAAAAGACATACATTGAGTTTCAAACCTCATTGTTTCCTCCTTCTTATGTAAATCTCATTTGTTTAAAAGACTTCCGGGAAACACTCGGATCTCAACATAACACTGACTGTTACTTAACAGTCGGGATCATTAATATGTATGACCCCAATATTTGCATAATGCCAGCCCATTCGACTTATTAGACAAGGAAAGGTAGTATTAACGGCTGGATCTGTGCACAGACAAGGTAAGCAAGCAAGAACAACAGTGAAAAATGGCAGATGGAGCAATAATAACTGACATGATCCATGATATCATGATATTTTTAGTGATATTTGTAAATTGTCTTCCTAAATGTTTCATTAGCATGTTGCTAATATACTGTTAAATGAGGTTAAAGTTACCATAGTTTCTTACTGTATTCACGGAGACGAGAGTCGTTGCTATTTTAATTTTTAAACACGTGCAGTCTGTATAATTCATAAACACAACTTCATTCTTTATAAATCTCTCCAACAGTGTGTAATGTTAGCTTTAGCCACAGAGCATATAGCCTCAAACTCACACAGAATCAAACGTAACCATCTAAATAAATACTTTACTCACATAGTTCGAAGCATGCATGCAGCATGCATGACGAACATCTTGTAAAGATCCATTAGAGGGTTATATTAGCTGTGTGAACTGTGTTTATGCAATGTATATATAGTCGAGAGCTCATGTGACAGAGGAAGCGCATCTCTTAAAGGGGCCATGCTGAAAAAATCAGTGCATAGTTAATGATGCCCCAAAATAGGCAGTTAAAAAAATTAATTAAAAAAAATATATGGGGTATTTTGAGCTGAAACTTCACAGACACATTCAGGGGACACCTAGGACATATTACATCTTGTAAAAAAACAATCTAGGGCACCTTTAATAATACATGGTTGTTTAAGAGATGAAAAGCTACACACTCCATATTTTAGGGTTAAAAGAACCGTTGACAAACATATAACATAGTAGAAAAATAATAATCAATGTAATAATGATCCATCCATGGACTCTTATGTATTTGCCTATTAAAACAGACACAGGTGACTAAAGTAATCAGTAACTAAGGGGCTGTTTACACTACACCGTAAAAACTAAAATGGAAAACTTTTTTATGCGTTTTGGCATTCGTTTACACAACAACCGCATTTTGGGGGTCTGAAAATGCGAACTTTTGAAAACGGGTTTCAAAGTGAACGTTTTTTAAAACGATACTGTTATTATCTCTGTGTAAACAACAAAAACACTGATCTGTGAAAACGGTGATGGCATGCACATGCGAATTATGCGTTTACTCTATAGGCATGTGCGTTTGCCACTCTGTAAAAGAATGCGTACGTGCACAGGCCTTTCTTCGCAAAGTGACAACTACTGACCTGGCATGCATAATGCAGTGTTTTTAGTCGTTTTCATGAATCTGTTTGAATGGGGACCATTTTGACAGCGTTGTCATCTATACAAAGAAAAAACTTTTGTGTTTTTTTTTTTTTTTTTTTTTTTACATCGTTGTCATGTAAACGTACCCTAAGCAACAAATAATAAGCAAGAACTATGAGAACAATGACAACAGAAACAGAAGGGGGAAAAAAACACAAGCAACTGAAACAAACACAGACACAGATCACTTATAACAGCATGACTCAGAATGAACTTTAATAAACACAAATAGCCAAACACTACAAATAAGCCATATACCAGGGTTTCTCAAATCGTGCCCTGGAGGGCCACTGCCCTGCAGAGTTTAGCTCCAACCTTGATCAAACACAACTGAGCAAGCTAATCAAGGTCTTCAGGATTGCTAGAAAATCACAGGTAGGTGAGTTTGATCAGGGTTTAAGCTAAACTCTGCAGGGCAGTGGGCCTCAAGGACCAGATTTGAGGAACCCTGCCATAGACGTTAAAGTGAAACAGAACAGGGAATAGGTGAGACACTAATCAGAAACCATGAAAACCAATAATTTACTAGAACACATGCAAAACACAGACATGAAGCGTTTCTCAATAACAAGAACGCAAGTTTGGAATTGCATCCTTGGTAGTTCGGACATGCCAAATTCGACCCAGGAGAACGCACTCTAGAGGACGGGAGGACGCAAGTCCGGTGATTCTGCAAATGGTACATCAGCGTACTTGATAGCGTCACTCAGCTCGCTCTGGCTACTCTGGTTATATCTGTAGGCTATATATATTTTAGGCAACAATAAAACAAAATATGCTATAAAATACAACTCTGGCTCTTTTCGTTTTCATTTAAAAAATATTTAACATATTAATAGCCACACAAATGTGGTTCAGGCACTTGTTCACTGATTATCTTCACGGCATGTAATGTACAACAAAACGAAATATAAAACACAGCCCTGCCTTTTTTCATTTATATTTTTTTAAAAATAAACATGTTAATATATGGTTCAGGCAACATGAACATATGTAGCCTACTCTGATTATCTTCACTGTAATAAAATGAAATATGACATAAAACACAACCCTGTCTCTTTTTGTTAAATGCCAGTTTTAATGATCAATAATAGCCAGTATAATAAAAATATAAGTAAAAGGTATAAGAACCTATACAATAAGAAAAAAAGCAAACAATTCAGTCAAACATACAAAGTCAACATTAGGCTACAACGATAAAGTTAAATAGCCTAAATATATAAACTTATGAAACTTCACTTTGCCCTCAGCAAAAATGATTTGCCAGGGAACAGATTATAGATTCATGAGACCAAAGATCACTCGTTAAATATAGACAAGACAAATTATATCTCATGTTTAACCAATACAGAGACATTAAAGCCAGCGTCAAACATCAGAAAGACTAGCCGAGATACAGCTGTTATCTGCGGGGTGCATGAGCGTTGAGTGCCCGGTGATCGCCTGGATCTCACAACTCCGAAAATGTAAGATAAAATTTTCAAATAGGCCTTATCTTTATTAATAAAGCTTTAAAACAACTCACCTGAAAACTCTTAAAACTACATTTCGTTACGCAATAGCAGTATTTTTTTTAAACTACACTGGTTTCCTCCTCCGTTATTGGCCCTGTCCCAAATGGCACACTTCATTTCAATCTTGTGGACTTACAATGGCTGCTGCCTGCATGTGTCTGTTAAGTCCACAAAGCTGTAGGGTGTCCAATTTTTTTGTCTCAGAAGGGTGCTCGCAAGCGCCCCCTTTGTGGACGATATGCACCCTCGATGAGCACTTTTGCCGAGCCCGCACTGGTGCAAGCTCCGCAGCAGACATCTTCCCGACAGTCAAAGCGGCATTACGTCATGACAGTGCACTGTAAACCCAGATTTTGATTCAACTCAAAGAGATTGAGTACATATTACTTAAATGTGTCTAATTTATTGACATTACTTGTTAATTCTGATTAAGCTGAACTTTTTCTTGTCCTTTCTTATTGTAATTGAGTTTTTAAGTCAATCAGTAGTGTCTACTCAAACAAACTGAGTTTGTATTACTTAAACGTGTCATTTCTTTACATTAATTATGAATTCTGAGTAAACTGTACTTTTTAATGGCCTATCTTATTGTGATTATGTGTTTGAGGTAAAACAACTTAATATCATGAAGTTTTGCCTGTCCAACGGTAAGTTTAGAGGGTCAAAAACAAAATACGAAATCGCAAATTTTTTTCCAGATGGAGTCACTGGTAAGTTCGTGATTTCTGCACTCTTAGCCCGTATTTTATATTTATTTAAAAATATAATTACAATATACTTAAAATATTTAAGTTTGGTTCCATTACTTATAAAATATAAGTAATTTGTGGGTGTATTTGAATGTGTTAATAAATGTTAAGTTAAATGCACTTAAATTAAGTTTTTCTCCTGACGGCGCCTCCTACACACTGGTTTGCGGCAGGTAATGACACCATTTTGTCGTGGTGTGTGTGAATTCAAGGAGCTGTTATGAGCAGTTGGAACATTTGTTTTGGCTGTTCTACAGACATTTTTTTCCAAACATTTACCTTTTTATAGTTTTTTACTAAAGGAGAAAATCACAATTTTTAAGTTACCATCATCGAGGTCAGTGTTTGTTTTAGATGAGCTCTTGACCCTTGACTTTTTAATATTAAATTTTATTTGGGCAGTTTTAACTGCATTAAAACCAACCGGACAAGCAAAGTTAGAAGATGATCAGGTGGTGTTGGTTATGTTTTCAAAATCATCATTATTTGATCTGAACACATTTAGAGCCCAATCTCTGAGTTAGATTTACATTATTGATTACAGCAGCACTGTGATTCTAGCACAAGATCAACTTTATCAATACATTTTTTTTTTTTGTTTTTTAAGTTGTCCTTATCACAAAAAAAATCAAAAAAAAAATTAGGCACACACAGACATCAAGATTCAGCCTGTGAATCTCAACGACGGTGATGCGAGGCATGGATTAATTTTGATTGAAATTAACTTGCTTAGTACATTGAACTTAAATATACTAGGTGTAATAACTACAAAGTAATTAATATTACAAAACATTTTAAGTTAAATAAACTCGAATTATTAAGCTAACATTACCTAAATTTTTTAGGGCAACCAGTTTCCTCAATTTTTTTTTTTTTTAAAGTTATTCAACTAATGCTTCATTACTTAAAAATTTTAAGGCAACGAGTTACCTCGTTTTTTTTAAGTAGATTCTACTTATCCGGGTTTACAGTGTGCATACACGTAGTAAGACCGTGAGTGTTTAGGGTGCCATTTGGGACAGGGCCATTGATACTCACTGGTTGGTGTGAGATGCATTCTGGGATACCTGGCTGTCTCAACTCCGCACAAGTCAACTCTTGATGCATCCTCGATAAAAGAGACACATCCAAGGATTTGAACAATACTTGGGCAGCGACTGATGACATTTCACAAATCCACAGTGCAGACAAGTATGCATAGAGAAACGGCTATGGGCTATTTCTCAATTCTAAGAATGCAAAGAACAGACTTGCATTCTTGTGGACATGGTCTTGCCAGGCTACCGTGAAAGAATGAACCTTGTGAGAATTGAGATGTGCTGTGATTCTGTTACTTAGCTGACTGTCCCAGTATATTATAATGAGCGTCCAATGCACAATAAATACAACATAGCATCACAAACAAATGTCATAACCCATTAAACCATTTGTTTCATATTATTATAGACATTATTTTCATAGTATTTTATATTGTTATTACTGTGTGTTTTGTCAATGTTAAAGACCCCCTGTGGTAAAAAAAAAAAAAAAAAAATCAAGAATTTTTATATATCTATGTGGTGTTTTTAATATGCTTTAACACAAACCATGTGCAAATCCTTATGTCAACACCATTGCTAAGTATCTTCTCCTTAAAACTGCAGTAAAAAAAAAACGGTTTGAAATTGCTGGTGTCTATGACGTCACACACTACGTTGTAACCAATCACGTCAAAGTGCCCGCGGGCTTTAGCATATCATTAACAGCAGGAGAGTCTTGAGAGAAGCCAGGTTATCCCGGTATATTTTTCTGTTGATATGAAAACTCGTGTAGATTTTTAGCAATATGGTGGATGTTTGATGTATATTACGATGTTATGATGAACTCTATGCTTTTCTCCACTGACATTCTGAGTTGTTCAAAGCATTTGTAAGGATACTGATTGTTAGAAGGCAGCTGTCTGACTCTGACATGGCGAACACATTATTAGTGGTTTGATAACATAGTCAAGCAAAAGGCTAATCATATTAATTACCATTATGTGTCCAACGTTGTAAAAAGCGATACCATTGTGCAGCGTTTACCTCAGTAAGTTGACCGAGTGGATCTCTGCGCTGGAGTGAGCAAATGGAGGCGGGGCTAATTTGCATATTTATTGATCCACGTATATTAAACGAGGCAAGGGTGTAGAGTTACATTCAAGCTATTTTAAGGCATGAAGAATTTTTTACTGGAAAAAAAAGTCTAAATATGTCATTTTGGTGATCAAAGATGAGTTTTATGGGATAAAATTATTGACTACAGGGGGACTATAAGATTCTTTTTTTTATATGCCTATAAAAACACTGCAAGCTTTCTTCAGGACTTTGACACTATTAAAATTGAGCAAAAAAAATAGACAAATGTTTACTTTCACAAGCGGTCATGTATTTGCGAGCTTGCAGCAGGAATCTCTTAAGTGAGAATGAGAAGTTTAAAGCTTACAGGCTTCTGTTCATGGCACCCCCATGCGTCTTCTGACTTCTGATAAATAATAATAAATCTGATTTCTAATGGTTTGATTATCAAGAACACATTCATGCGTTCTCTGTACTTGAGTATTGTAGCTGAACTTCGACGGTTATTGATGACACGAGAACACAAGGACGCAAGACTGTTTAAGAACGCATATTAAGAAACGGTGAAAAAAACATAACTAGAAATTAAACAGAAAAAGACAATGAAACTACAGGCATGACTGTAATAGATACAAATCTAAAGCTCTGGGATAAGATGCAGCATTTTCATGGCTGGTCTATCCAAATAATATTTATAGTCTTCATAAATGTATCTCAATTTACTTGCAATTGGCAGAAAAAAAGTTATTTACTTTATCGGGTCACTGTCCAGTTCCAGTGATCACTGTCTATCTTGGTAAAATAAATATATAAAGGTAATGGTTTCTAGAAATCAACCACCATCTTTAATCTTCATAGCATGGAAAAGTGAACAGTACAGGAGTCACTCTCCAGGTCTGGAAGATTTGGGAAAGTTACTATTTATATTTATATTCTAGATAGATGCTTCCTTACAAAGAAGTACATACATTTTATTGTGGAGAATATCCTAGACAGACTAATTAGAGAAAATACCCTTAGACATTTGATGTTAATATGAACATAGCAAAGACATGATTTGTTTTAAAGGTGCCCTCGAATGAAAAATTGAATTTATCTTGGCATAGTCAAATAACAAGAGTTCAGTACATGGAAATGACATACAGTGAGTCTCAAACTCCATTGTTTCCTCCTTCTTATATAAATCTCATTTGTTTAAAAGACCTCAGAAGAACAGGCGAATCTCAACATAACACCGACTGTTACGTAACAGTCGGGGTGTACGCCCCCAATATTTGCATATGCCAGCCCATGTTCCCAACATTATGAAAGGCATTAGACAAGGGCAGAACATCTGGATCTGTGCAGAGCTGAATCAACAGACTAGGTAAGCAAGCAAGAACAATATCGAAAAATGGCAGATGGAGCAATAATAACTGACATGATTCATGATATCATGATATTTTTAGTGATATTTGTAAATTGTCTTTCTAAATGTTTTGTTAGCATGTTGCTAATGTACTGTTAAATGTGGTTAAAGTTACCATCACTTCTTACTGTATTCACGGAGACAAGAGCCGTCTCTATTTTCATTTTTAAACACTTGCAGTCTGTATAATGCATAAACGCAACTTCATTCTTTATAAATCTCTCCAACAGTGTAGCATTAGCCATTAGCCACGGAGCACAGCCTCAAATTCATTCAGAATCAAATGTAAACAATATAACAGTATACAATACTCACATAATCGATGCATGCATGCTGCATGCATGACAAACAATTTGTAAAGATCCATTTGAGGGTTATATTAGCTGTGTAAACTTTGTTTATGCACTGTTCAAAGCAAGCGCGAGCTCAGTGAGCATGGAGCACAAGAATTAAAGGGCCAGTAGCCCTGAATCGGCTCATTAATAATGATGCCCCAAAATAGACACATTCAGGGGACACCTTAGACTTAAATCTTTTTTAAAAAAAGTTCTAGGGCACCTTTAAGCCCTTGACTGTAAATGTCTCCATATATTGCAGACAGACAGCAGAAGGGAAAGAGAAGGGATATTCGCTTCAGAAACTAAACAGAATATCTTCCCTGAAGGTGTTTTCTTGTTTTTACGCTCACTTCCATACATAGTCACAGAGGCACGACTAAAAATAAATTTACAAGCAGCAGGGAATAAATATTAATCCCAGGTTTTAGTTTACGGGCAGTGATTCATTCTGTTTTGGCAACTGGCATGCAGAAATCAATTGTGAAAATTGTTTTAAGAGAACTGAGGTCACAATATTGTTCCCCATGGCCAATAATGTTCATAATATATGACTTCCACATAATGCAGTGGGTTTTAGGAAATTAGGCAAGTGATTAACAAAACTGTAATTTAAAATTCTGCTTGTTTAAACACTAAACATTTAAAGGGATCATAACATGGATTTGTATTATTTGAATATGTTCCTTGAGATTCACTTATTAAGTTAATATCGTTTTTTTTTTTTTTTTTTTTTTGCACAAAAAAAGAAAAAACATCATTTACAGACAAAGCTTTATGAAATCATTTACTCACAGTTTGCTATGTAGCTGCTGTCAGGTCCAATT
Source organism: Chanodichthys erythropterus (assembly GCF_024489055.1). NCBI lineage: Eukaryota > Metazoa > Chordata > Actinopteri > Cypriniformes > Xenocyprididae > Chanodichthys > Chanodichthys erythropterus. Next base: position 19,799,171 of record NC_090242.1, on the reverse strand, counting down.
AAACTTATTCACATCATCTCCATCTTTGATTTTAACAGGAATGAAAGTGAGGCTTGAGGGATAGACATACCTCTTCAGTGGGTTGTACTGTTATCTAATGTATTTTTGGATTGTTCTGATGAAAAGCTGCAAAAATAGCTTTCCAAGAAATTGCAGTAGACAGAAACTCAAAACAACATGAGATGTGTAAAATTAAGTGATCTTAGAGCTTTCTAATTTTTTTTTTTTTTTTTTTTTTTTTTTTTTACAGCAGATGCCATTAAAAACATGGAAAGTCTATCCTTGCTTTCATACCTGTCATGGAGCTGCTCTGAATGAGGTCTATACAGCTGACTGTTTCATCTGTCAACAAAAGTAAAAAAAAAGGTGCCTCCTTTACAAAATACTTTGCAGTCAAATTCTCAGAACAAACATAATAATCGTCTGTTGCAATCCATGATGCCATTAAAGGGTTAGTTCACCCATAAATGAATATTCTGTCAATAATTACTCACCCTCATGTCATTCCACACCTGTAAGACCTTCATTCATCTTCGGAACACAAATTAAGATATTTTTGATAAAATCTGATGGCTCAGTGAGGCATGCACTGACAGCAAGTTAATTTACAATTTCAAACGCCCAGAAAGGTACTAAAAACATATTTAAAACAGTTCATGTGACTTAGGGCTGCACGATTTATCAAAATTTTATTGCACGTGATTTGGCAAAGGCAAAGGCAAAGGATTATTTTATGCACAGCTTGTCAGAGCTGTATGGCTCTGTGATCAGTAGTAAATGCTTCTCCATCTGAAAGCCAGAGGGCGTTCTCTCGCGGAAAATGCAAATATGCCCTGCTGCCAAAGTACAACACGCATCATTCCAGGAAATCCCATACTATCGCTGTAGCTGAATAAACAGAAGATTGAAACGTTTTGATTAATTAAACATAACTAATCAACACACGACTGCCATATTCTGTGTAAGAAGTCACATCATCTCACAGAAGGATGCTCACTTGTCGTTATGAAGGGAGTTTTGAGTAAAAACATGTTATTAAATGTTGTCTTTTGTTGGATGAAAGATGTTAATAAATGTTTCTCATATCTGGAAAGATGTTTGACGCATGTTGCTTTTTTAAATGCACATAAGAATCAATTCAAACTTGCAGTGTTTTCAGATGGATTAGCATTTGGAGCCATACTTCATTGACAAGCCGCACACAAAAAACAATCGCAGCTTTGCGATTTCATAATCGCACACTAAGCCAAATAGTTTAAGCGTGATTTCAATGTTTTTTTCTAATTGTCCGATTAATCGCAAAGCCCTATTGTGACTACAATGGTTCAACCTTAATGTTATGAAGTGACGAGAATACTTTTTGTGTGCCAAACAAAACTAAATAACGACTTTATTCATATCTAGTGATGGGCGATTTCAAATCACTGCTTCATGAAGCTTTGAAGCTTTACGAATCTTTTGTTTCGAATCAGTGGTTCGGAGTGTGAAAGTCACGTGATTTCGGTAAACAAGGCTTTGTTATGTCATAAGTATTTTGAAATTTAAATGGTTCACGTTTGGCAGTTTAATACACGTTCCAAACCACTGATTTGAAACAAAAGATTTGTTCAGTAGATATTGTTGAATAAAGATGTTATTTTGTTTTAAATTGCAGTACTTTTAAATAAGTTACTCTTTTACGCAAGTATATTTTTGGACAAGTTTTTTTTTTACTCTACTCAGACTACATTTTTTAATTATGGTATTTTACTTGAGTATGCATTTTCAGTACTCTTTCTACCCCTGGAGGCAGGCATATGCAAATGTATTTGCCCATGTGACGTCACAAATCCCACAATATGCATAACAAGCCATTTTTGGAGCTTTATTAAATACAGTATCTCACAAAAGTGAGTACACCCCTCACATTTCAGCAACCATTTTAGTATATCTTCAAGGGACAATACTATAGAAATAAAATTTTGGATATATTTTAGAGTAGTCAATATGCTGTTTGTATAGCAGTATAGATTTACTGTCCTCTGAAAATAACTTAATATACATCCATTATTGCCTAAATAACTGGCAACAAAAGTGAGTACACCCTGCGTGATAACAGCTGTATGTTGTTTAACCGTGCAAAGCCACATGTCCTATTCATCATGTTCATGTTTTTGTCTGCTTGACAAGACTATACAAATTTGTGTATCTTGTATTAGAGCAGTTAAAATTTGGTACTTTGAATACAGTTCTCTCCTATAGACCACTGGAGCTTCAACATGGCACCTCATGGCAAAGAACTCTCTGAGGATTTGAGAATTAGAATTTTTGCTCTCCAAAAAGATGGCCTAGGCTATAAGAAGATTGGTAACACCCTGAAATTGAGTTACAGTACAGTGGCCAGGGTCATACAGAGATTTTCCAAGACGGGTTCCACTCGGAACAGGCCGCGCAAGCATCAATCAAATAAGTTGAGTCCTCGTGCTGTGTGTCAGGTGCAGAAACTGGCTTCAAAAAACAGACGCATGAGTGCTGCCAGCATTGCTTTAGAGGATGCAGAAGTGGGAGGTCAGCTTGTCAGTACACAGACCATACGCCGCACACTGCAACAAGTCATTTTGCATGGCCGTCATCCCAGAAGAAAGCCTCTTCTGAAGCTGGCTCACAGGAATACCTGCAAATAGTTTGCTGGAGACAACCTGTACAAGAGCATGAATTACTGTAACCATGTCCTGTGGTCTGATGAGACTAAAATAAACTTTTTTTGGCTCCAATGGTGTCCAGCATGTATGGCGACACCCTGGTGAGGAGTACCATGAAAATAATATCTTGTCTATAGTCAAGCATAGTGGTGATAGCATCATGGTCTGGGGCTGCATGAGTGCTGCTGGCACTGGGGAGCTCTGCTTCATTGAGGGAAACATGGATTCCAAGATGTACTTTGACATTCTGAAGCAGAACCTGATGCCCTTCCTATCAGAAACTGGGCTGAACGGCAGTTTTCCAACATGATAACGACCCCAAACACACCACCGAGATGACAACTGCCTTGCTGAGGAAGCTGAAGGTGAAGGCGATGGAGTGGCCAAGCATGTCTCCAGACCTGAACCCTATTGAGCACCTGTGGGGCAATGTAAAAGACTGTGTGCGTCTGCGGCTGATTATGGATTGCTCGTCAACTGAGTCTTCCTCGGTCAGAAGGAATAGGCAAATCCAATGCTGCAGTTTGAAAGTTTATTGAGAAAAATGTGTGTGTTTGTGTGTGTTTATGTGTGTTTATGTGTGGTTATCTGAAACAAAAATACAATAAAATACATATTAGTAAACATGTAAGCTATGGTTACATACAGATGCATAAAGAAATGACCCGCAGTACAACCAAAATCCACTAGAGGGAGCTCTAACACTATAAATAAACTTGCATGAATGCCATAAATCTCCAAATATAGAAAAGTGCCAAAACAGGCGAACTATACATTAAATATAATATTTGCAGTTGTTTGCAAGGCAATAACTAAAGCATATACAGTAAATGACTACTTTAGGAGCACTTATGGAATGCCGTAGCAGCATCAGCAGTATAGCAGTAGGGAATAACACAATTATAACAACTTCGCCACAACTCCGCAATAAATAAATAAATAACTCTGCAATAAACGCGTCTTTCATGCAAAGCCGTACTTACATCTTAAGAACGCACACAGCACTTCTACACACAAGACTAGCGTAGGATTAACAAAGGATGGCAATTCTCTTCACCGTGAATACTGCTTTCATAGCCCTGGACCACACGAAAGTGAAAGCGCCTAGCACAACCGCAAGCTGGCAGAACTACAAATGAACACATGCATCATGGGTAACGTAGTCTATGTCAGTGCACGGACTTTTAACAGCCGCCCCTGTATTTGCCTGGCAAATACACTCATTCAAAAGTCGACTAGTTTGAAGATGTGCCGCTTAAATCCTCAGGCACTTCAGGGAGTTCCACCAGTTTGGTTACCGGGCGAACGTAGATACTGTCTTTAACCTTCACCTCTGCAGCTCGAACAACACCATCTGTCCCTGGGAAAACCTTGGTGATGGTCCCAACAAGCCAAAGCCCTCTGGGAAGGTTGGAGTCAACGATCATCACAATTTGTCCCACAGTAGCATTATCAGTGGATTTCCTCCATTTATGTCTCAGTTGAAGCCCTGGAAGGTAGTTCTGGACAAAGCGTTTCCAGAAATGATCACCGATCACCCGGCCGTGTCCCCATCCTCCGCCGGAAAGGGCATCACGAGGGCCGTACACTGCCCGTGGCAAGGCAGCGCCACGCCGCCCCACGAGCAGCAGGCCCGGCGCGACGGGGTCCGGACCAGCCACACCAGAGGAGGCACATCCGAGTGGCCTAGAACCAAGGAGCCCCCCAACCTCCACGAGAGCTGCCAGGAGCACTTCCTCCGCCACAACCCGGTCCCTCAGGACGCCCTGCAGGGCTGACCCAACGGAACGGATTTCCCCCTCCCAAGCCCCCCCAAAATGAGGAGAGTATGGCGGGCCGAAGTGAAAGCTGACAGTCTGCCTAGCTAGCTGTTGCTGCAACTCTGGTGCCATGCCCTCAAAAGCGCTCTGTAGTTCTTTATGGCCGCCCCTGAAATTGGTGCCCCGGTCAGACCACAGCTCATATGGCTTCCCCCGACGTGCAATGAATCTGCGTAATGACATTAAGAAAGAGTCAGTATCAAGGCTAGAGATGAGTTCTAAGTGGACGCATCTAGTGGTGAGGCATTTGTAGATGATTCCCCAGCGTTTCTCTCTCCTACGCCCAATCTTAATCAGGTATGGTCCAAAACAGTCCATGCCTGTAGACCAGAAGGGTGGTTTGTAGAGTCTCAGCCGAGATGAAGGAAGGTCAGCCATCTTTGGTGTAGAGGGTGAGGCGCGCCATCTCCTGCAGTCCACACACCGGTACTGATGTTTCTTAATGGCCTGGCGACCTCTGAGGATCCAGTAGGTGCGCCGTAACTCTGCATAGAGTCTCTCTGCACCAGGATGAAACAGCTGAACATCATAATGCTTTATGATAAGCTGAGTCAGAGGGTGATCGGGGGATAACACAACTGGGTGGATGCTGTCAGGGTCTACATCTGTAGCTTGACGCAGGCGGCCTCCCACTCTGACTAGTCCACTGAGGCTATCATACTCAGGGGAAAGTGCACTGAGACGACTACTCGGGCGAACAGGATTACCTGCTTGTAATGCTTGGACCTCCTCTGTGAAGCTATCCTTCTGCGCAGACCGAAGCAGCTGGGTCCCCGCCTCCAGGCGCCCACCCGCAGCGCAGGAGGCGGCAGCCGCCCCCCGCAGGGACCGACGAGCGGCCAGAATCAAATCATCCAAAGATGTGCACTGCGCTGGATCCGGCAGACCCGGCGACACACCTGCAAGGCCACAGAAGGCGGTCCCCCCGAGCCCCCCACCTCCACACTCCGAGAACCCCGTCGGGGGCCCCGGCCAGGCGCCAGGAGTCCGCGCAAGAAAGCGTGGGCCCCGCGACCATCGGCCGGAGACCGCGAGCTCCGACAGCGACCTCCCTCCCGTGATGTCACCGGCCGGACCGCCATCAGAGCCCACACACCCCCACTGCTCCGGAGAGGCCAGCCCCTGCATCCCACAGATCCGAGTCCCCACAAAAACCCTGCACCTGCAGGAGCCGGACTGGATCCACCGAAGCACTGCAGTGGAATCTGTCCACAAGCAGACCGAACGAAGGGGCAGCGAGAGCCCAGCCTGGAGCACCCTGGCCAGCCGGGCCCCAGTGAGCGCAGCACACAACTCCAGTCGGGGCACCGACACCCGCCTGCGGGGCGCTACTCTGGAGCGTGCCATGATGAATGAAGTGGAGATGTGAGCCTGCTGTTCTGTGACTCTGAGATAAGCCACAGCTCCATACACCTTCTCTGAGGCGTCACAGAAGATGTGAGCCTCATATGTCGTACTGTTGCTGTTGTGAGGAGGAGCATAACATCGGGGAATGGTGACATACTCGAGATAATACAATTCCTTTTCCCATTCGAGCCAGGACTGAAGCAGGTTTCCTTCTATGGGCTCATCCCATCCTCTCTCTGTGCTCCACAAGGCCTGCACAATGAGCTTTGCTCTTGTAGTGTAGGGGCAGATATAACCCAATGGGTCATACTGACTGGCCAATACTTTGTAAACATTGCGCAGCGTCACAGTTGTGTAGGTTACAGGGCGGTGCTTGTATCCCAGGATGTCCGTAGTGCAGTGCCAACTGAGACCCAGTGTTGACTCCTGAGGATCAAGACTTTTAAGATTTAGCCACAGTTCACAGCTATCTGATCTGGCCGTACCTGGCAGATGAGCGACCACCTCAGGGATGTTGCTAGCCCACTGGCGTATCTCAAATCCACCTTGAATAAGCAGCTCTCTCATTCTGTCAATGAGCAGTCTGGCCTCTTGTGGGTCAAAAAGGGACTGCAGGCAGTTGTCCACGTAGAAAGCTGTGTGGACAGAGTCATAGATGTCTTTGTAGGTATCACTGTGCTCCCTTACGTGGCTCTGAAGGGCAAAGGTAGCACAGCAGGGACTACACGTTGTCCCAAAGGGCAGGACTCTCCACTCATATACATCTGGAGGCCTCTCAGTTTCACAGTCTCTCCATAAGAACCGCAGCAGGGGGCAGTCTTCAGGGAGCAGGCGGATCTGGTGAAACATGGCTTTTATATCTCCGCTCACTGCTACCGGATACTGGCGGAAACGCAGGAGGACACCCAGCAGTGTGGGCCCAAGGGGAGGTCCTGGCAGGAGGTAGTGGTTAAGAACAGTCCCCTGGAACTCAAAGGAGCAGTTAAAGACTACCCGAGCTTTATTGTTATGATGTACAAGGTGGTGTGGTACATACCAAGATTCAGCAGAGCTATGAATCTCTTCGGGAGTCAGCTTTACCACATAACCAGAATCTATCAACCTCTTGATCTCCTGGTTGTATTTGAGAGCCAGGTCAGGATTCTTAGCTAGCTTACGCTCAGTGGACCTCAGAAGACCTTTAACTACTTCAGAGGAGGCATGCATTTGTGGGAAGTCCTCCTTCCTGAGCAGGGGGTGGCATATCGCTCTACACCATCCACAGGTACTCTGATGGTCTTGGCCTCTAACATGGCTATGGCTTCTCTGTCCTCCTTTGAGCGGGTGACCTCCTTCCCAGGTCTATAGAGGGGAGCATCTAGTTGCCACAGACGCTGTACATCCTGTTGAAGGGCAATGGCAGGAGAAAGGCATGATATGTTTAGGCAGTGCACCTCCCCCTGCTGTGTAGGCATACTGCAGCTCGGTCCCTGGATGGCCCATCCGAGCTTGGTGCAGACGGCGACAGGTCCTTGGGCTGAGCCTCGCAGGATAGAACGTACAGGAGTTATGAGGTGAGCATTGTCAGAGCCGATTAACACAAGAGGCTGTATCTGATTGAATCCTTCAAGTTGCACTCGCTGTAGGTGATGATACTTCTCCTTTAAGAGCTCCACTGGACATGACTGTTCAGCTAGGCTGAGCTGTTGGGCGGTAAAGGCACGTGTTATCTTGTAACGTATTTTCGGCTTGGCCTTTGGGGACACCTGGAAAGAGACATATCCTCCTTTAATATGGATCACATCTTGACGAATAGTACGCAAAGACAGAGTTTCCTCCTCCTGGATTAAGCCTAACGACTTGACAGCAGCAGGGAGTATAATGGTTTTCTCTGAGCCATCGTCAAGAAGAGCATATGTGTCCACAGATTTACTTTGATGGTGTAACTGGATGGGTACAACCTTAAGCATTACACGGCTAGAGTGACTGATAGGAGCCAAAAACACTCGGCTGGTGCTCACTGTTAGGATGTTCGGGTCCCTCCTCTTCACTTCAGCCAGGTCATGAAGCACTAATAAGTGCTGTTCTCCACAGGTGCTGCACATCTTCTTAAGAGTACACTGTTCTGGGGTATGTTTTCGGCCACAGCGCCAACATCTGGATTTTTCCTTTATCCAAGAAGTTACAGCTTTGAGGTCTAGCTTCTTAAAATCTACACAGCCACTGAGGTAATGCTCTGTTCCTTCACAGTATGGGCAGTATGGCTTAAACTGCTTCTTCTTAGAGGAGGGGAAAGGGTTAGTAATATGCGCCTTAGTGTCTATCTTCGGCTGTGTTTGAGCAGGATCTGAGCCATAATAGATGGATGTAGACTTACTCTGTACCCTGGACCCTGCAGAGGCTCTGATACTGCCCCTCTCTGGGCGTGGTCTGTCTGAGGGCTGTGGCTGAATGGCTTGCCGTGATAACTGTAAGACTTGGGACTTGCGCTCGAGCCACTCTGAGAAGTCGTACATATTATAGGTGCAACTGCTGCCAGTGCGTATGATACCACGTGTGATGCAGTGCTCGATGAAACTGTCTCTGTAGCTAGGCGGAAGCTTAGTGAGTAACCTGTCCACGTGTGAACCACACTGGAGCTCACTAGCAGCTACATCGTCCATAGTACTGAGGAGGCCCACTAGGCTGGACACCGCTAGGGAGAAATCTTCAAAGGCTTGAGGATCACCTGCCTTAATAGGAGAGCAATTAAGTATAGCACTCAGTTCACTCTGGACTAATTGCCTGGGTTGTCCATATCTCTGCTCTAAAGCTCTCATTGCGCTAGTGTAGGGAGTGCGATCGTGAATATAGCGTCTGGCCACTTGTAGCGCACATGGGTGCTCTAGCTGGTCTATCAGAATGTGGTATTTATACTCCTCTGTGAGATGAGCATGTGGCCCAAGTAGGCTGTCCAGTCCTTTCTTCAGTAATACAAAGTCACACTCTCTGCCTGATTTGAATGTCACCAGTCTAGGCTTCGGGATGCCATATGAGGATGCTAAGATCATCTCCATCAGGTTTGGCTGGGTGGCTTCAGCTGCAGGAGGTACTCAAGTCTTGTGCAGTATATGCAGCAGGCAGTGAAGGGTAGGCAGGCAGAGACTGATGGATAAGCAGCAGAATAGTAGCGGGCTGAATCAGGAGGTGGAGCAGCATAAAACTGGCTATAAGTCTGCGGCACTGATATCCCCGGTGGTGGCTGATACAATGACGCTGAGACTGCAGGGAAGTCATGGGATCGTGCAGAGAGTACCTGGGTGGAGCTATCTGGAGGTTGCGGGTGTTGGTACTTCTGACTGTATAGGGGCTCAGCCTGATGTGGTTCAAGCCTCTGTACCGATTGGGCTGCTTGAATGACAGGTTGTGGAGCCAGCTGAATCCCTGGATGGGCCACAGGAATTCTCAGCTGGGAAACAGGCTGTGGCATGGGCCAAGGGGCCGACTGACCCGTGGGCTGAAATCCAGTATTCACACTGGGCTGCAGTAATGGCGGTGTCACTGGCGGTTGCTGAAGCACAGGTTGAGGTACTAGCACTGCGCCTAGCTGTTGTTCAGGTCGAGCTACAGGGTTAGAGGACAGCGGCACTGTCTGAGTATTTGATGTATGTTGAATAATAGAACTTAAAGGTAGTGAAACTGATTTTGGTGCTGGGTGGAGAACGGGATTTGCATTTTGCAGTGGTGAAGATGCAATAGGTTCTACTGGCCTTATCAGATTCACAGGCGTTCTAATGTCCTGCCTCTCTGCTGGTGCCAGGGTGTGTAGCTGATCAGTAGTATGGATGCTGCTCATGGCCACACTGCTATGCTGTGGTGTTTGAAGTAGAGCAGGAAGCGAAACAGCTCTATCTTGCTGTTGAGCGTCACTCTGAGTAGGGGAGAGGACTGCATGAATTGCATGCTCGCTCCAGTTGTTCCACACGCTTGGTTAGTGCACCACTGGTCTCCTTCATAGTGATTTGCATCTCATTCATTGTTTTTCAGTACACTGCCCCAAGCTGCCTCCATTCTCTTCCATTTGTTCTTCTTCTTATCAGATTCCTCGGAACTGCTGCTGCTTGAAGACTCTGTCTCCTCTGGATCAGGTAGGTCATGCTCATATTCTGCTAGATGTCCCGGAAGCTTTCTGCTCCTTCTTGGACGGGAACTATGCTTTGGACTCTTCTCCTGAGGAACTTCATCTTGTGGAGTTGCCATCTTGTTGACTCAGCCAATAAACATCCGGCTCGAAGGACCACTTGTAAAAGACTGTGTGCGTCTGCGGCTGATTATGGATTGCTCGTCAACTGAGTCTTCCTCGGTCAGAAGGAATAGGCAAATCCAATGCTGCAGTTTGAAAGTTTATTGAGAAAAATGTGTGTGTTTGTGTGTGTTTATGTGTGTTTATGTGTGGTTATCTGAAACAAAAATACAATAAAATACATATTAGTAAACATGTAAGCTATGGTTACATACAGATGCATAAAGAAATGACCCGCAGTACAACCAAAATCCACTAGAGGGAGCTCTAACACTATAAATAAACTTGCATGAATGCCATAAATCTCCAAATATAGAAAAGTGCCAAAACAGGCGAACTATACATTAAATATAATATTTGCAGTTGTTTGCAAGGCAATAACTAAAGCATATACAGTAAATGACTACTTTAGGAGCACTTATGGAATGCCGTAGCAGCATCAGCAGTATAGCAGTAGGGAATAACACAATTATAACAACTTCGCCACAACTCCGCAATAAATAAATAAATAACTCTGCAATAAACGCGTCTTTCATGCAAAGCCGTACTTACATCTTAAGAACGCACACAGCACTTCTACACACAAGACTAGCGTAGGATTAACAAAGGATGGCAATTCTCTTCACCGTGAATACTGCTTTCATAGCCCTGGACCACACGAAAGTGAAAGCGCCTAGCACAACCGCAAGCTGGCAGAACTACAAATGAACACATGCATCATGGGTAACGTAGTCTATGTCAGTGCACGGACTTTTAACAGGCAACCTCAAGCGGAAGGTGGAGAAGTGCCATGTGTCTAACATCCAGCAGCTCCGTGATGTCAATATGGAGGAGTGGAAGAGGATCCCAGCAATAACATGTGCAGCTCTGGTGAATTCCATGCTCAGGAGGATTAAGGCAGTGCTAGATATCAATGGGTGCTCACACAAAATATTGACACTTTAGACACAGTTTTGACATGTTCACGTAGGGTGTACTCACTTTTGTTGCCAGTTTTTTAGACAATAATGGCTAATAATGGTTATTTTTAGAGGACAGTAAATCTGTACTGCTATACAAGCAACACATTGACTACTCTAAAATATATCCAATTTTCATTTCTATAGTATTGTCCCTTGAGAGCATATAATAAATGGTTGCTGAAATGTGATGGGCGTACTCACTTTTGTGAGATACTGTCAATAGTTTCTAATGAAGAGCCTGGTTTAAGCAAACTTGCAGGATGTTTTAATGGTGCAAAGACCTCTTATATGTCAAAAAATCAAGGCAAATTTTATTTTTCATGTCATGAACCCTTTAGAATCTAACTAAGAATGCACAAGATACTGGTACCATATCAGTTTCTAGAGATGTTTTAATTAATCAGTAACTATTTATATTGTATATTTAATTGTACATGGCCATTGCCCCTATTTTTACATAAGTACCTGTATTATCTTTGCAGTCATCTAAAACTCTCACTATTCATCTAAGTAAATCATTAACATCCAAAACAATAAATAAAACTGTTAAATACAATCTTTCACGAATCTTAAAAAGAAATTCCATTTTTCATATTGTACATTATAATAATGCCTAAATTCACAAACAATTGATTTTAGTTTTTTCAGTTTAAGTTATAATTTATTTATTACAATAATAATAATAATTATCGACATCTGTACCAGCCAGAATTTTATTTTCGGTGCACCTCAAAATCTAACTTGAAGTACAGTATTCTTTATTTCAGACACTACTCAGGCAAATATCGGCCTATGTTCTGAAACTATCACTCCTAAGTTATATTGGCATTCACATTTGAACACACAATTGGTATTAACAACACGCATCAAGCAGGAACTTATACAGCAGGAGATGATGCTTCCTGCCCTGGTCTAACTTCTGAGACAGGGATCTGGAATGAAGTGGACCTCCTGCAAATGACCCCAACGGTCGATGCAATGGAGAGGAAAATACAGTTACTGTAAGCAAGGAGCATGGCCCTGCTAAAAGATCACTGTCTGAGTGTAATTATATTAGGGGATATGGCAACCCAAGCCAGGTCCCAACCCTTTTGATAAAACTATCTGGCAACATCCTTAAAGAAAAACACTCCTACTTTACTCCTTTCACTCATCTAAATTCTCTTCTGAAATATACTTTGGCTCAGCTAATTAAGTAGATGCTTCTCTCTCCGGACTGTTATTATTCTGTATTAATTATCTGCTTTTGTCACTATACTCATGACTGTTATTATCATGAAACCAATTACACTACAGCCAGCCTGCCTTTCTCTGCAGGACAGGCATTGCCATAGAGATGGGGTGGGCGGTTCTTAAGCGTGAGACTTCCTCTAGAGACAGAAGGTCATTCCTCACCAGAGGTTCACTCTCCGCGCTGTCCGTCAGAGATGGTCGCCTGGCAACCAGCCACAGGACTCGCACTGCAACGACTACTATCACGGAATATTTGTCTGGTTCACCACTATCACAACTGAAGCTAATAAATGAAGAGGTGTGATCATTTAGAAACTGAACCAATGCCAACCTTGGCAGACTTGAATTTCCCTTCTCTCCTTTAAATGCTCGTTAAATTAAAGTGCAGGTTTGCAATAAAAAAGCACAGAAAATCTGACATTTACTACAAAAGATTGTTTAAATGAACATACTCCCAATGCAACACACAAACCCACTATATTGGAAAATATGCAATATTACAAGTGTGTATCAGGTTTATGCTTTAGGAAGGTAAATAATGGCACAAATACCAGTAAACTGACTAGCACAAACCTTAGTAAATCACCTTTTGATTCATCCCATTTAAAACTGAAACTCCTACAAATGCATATGTAATAAGGTTGAGAAAAAATAACCTGGTCCATGCCTTTCCATCGCTAATTTTTCACTGTGTCTTTAGTAAATCTTGACAGTAGTTTTTAAATGACAAAGAGGGCATAAGCCGTTAGTAAATCTGGCCCTTAGTGTGTTTTAGTTTGGTTCTCCCTGTGTTCTTGATCCTTGTTTGTTTTTATAGTTACTGATTACTTTCACCTGTCGTTCATTTAGTTACCTCATTACTCTCTATGTATTTAAACCCTTACATGAGTTCACACTAAAGGTTATGCATATTTGGTGTGCTGTTTGAGGGGAGGGCTTCAAGCTCGGAATTTGGCCCGAACCCAGATTACTCCCTCCCCATCCCAGGCTGGGATAGGAATAGTTAGGAGTGAGGAGATGGGGTGGTGGAGGGATGCTAGAAAACTGTTGTGGGACAGAGGTACATCTGCTGTATATATACCTCCTATAGTGCTAATTGAGTTGATTAACTGAACGTGCTCCTCTCTTGCAAACCTGGTTGATTATCTGAACGTGCTCCTCTCGAACTTTAATAATAACTAATAATAAAACATAATTCGTTTCCCCAGTTCTTGGTTCTTGGCCATGGCATGGGGATTATCTAGCTCCACCTCGGGCCGTCAACCAGTCAGCTTTGCCCTGGCTCCTTGCTCCACCTGGGACCAGCGTCCCTTCGACTCCACCGAACTCCCTCGTCCCACCGGCTCCACCTGGGTCAGTCATCACAGTACCTTCGCCACAGACTTCCGGGCTGTCTGCTGCGCTCCACCCCTCCACCCCTACATCTTCGTCAGGCTCCTCCATCTCTCAGGCTCCACCACCATCCTCATTCAGAGTCTCCTGGTCCATCAACGTCGCCGGGTCTCTCTGTTCATCGGACACCACAGGTCACTTTTCTCCTGGCTGCCTCCCGTTTCACATGGAACTCTTGTCAACTGTCTGCTCCTCCAAAATCCTAAAAATACCTATGAGGAAGGGTAACTATACCCACTAGAGGAAACTAGAAATGGCTGCAATAAAAAGCTGTGCTATTGTCTCAGCCCGGAACAGAGAGTGTCCAAATAAAGAAAGGTATCGCATTAATGGGGAGGGTACCCTCCATGATAGTCCCTGTAGTATGGGGATCATCTCGAGCTCTCCTGTGGAAGCAGAAGACCTACTTACAGACCCCAAGTGGGGGAGGCTGTTTCTTCTTTGCTATTTATACAAGGGAGCTGTCTACTTAGTAACCCATTTAGGGGAGGCAGCAACAGCCCAGTGAGTAAGCTAAAGTTTGTATCCTAGGGAAACTGCCTATGAAGTAAATAAATAAATAAATATTTAAAAAACTCCACAAGGGTGGCAGTTCCCTCCAAATAAATGAAGGAGCCTCCTGCTTAAGGGACCCCAGCTCTGGGGGAGGTAGCTATGACTTCATTGCCACAAGAAGGCTGCGTACTAAAAAGACCCTGATAAGGAGAGGCGGAGAGGCAGCTGCAACCTTGAAATTTAAGACAAAAGAACTTGATGACATCTAATACGGGTGCTCGTTTATAATCCTGTTCATACCAGTAGTGACTTCACGAACTGTCATCGGCCAGTGATATTGTAAAACACATGCTTCATTGTTAAACACATGCTCGTCGAATCAACACTGTAAGGCCCACCTCAGACCCCCATCATTTTTAAATTTACAAAAACATTTGCATTCTAGTGTTATTACTTTGTAACCCCATTGTTTTTTAAAAAAGAAATTCAAAGTGCCATACCAAACAAGACCACAGGGAGATGCCAGAGAACTGCATTTAGATACTATACGGATCCATTCAAAATTAATAAACAAACCAAAATACAAACGAAAAATCAAATCTGAAGGCGGGTCGATGTCATCAGTGAACAGTTCCTCTGTCAGAACAAGCAAACGTGGAGCGTCTGATGTCCATGTGTACATAAAGCTGATCCTCACGAATTTCTCCAAAACACGCTTGTTTGGCAAGCATCCGTTATAAAACACTTACTGTAGTACATTAATTTCGACAACTATGCCCCTGCTTTGTGTTCATGCAAAAATACAATGTTATCGCGATCAGTGAGCCAAGAGCGTACATGCACGGTTGTTTACTCATCAATAATTTTTACTCGCACACGCCTAATGTATGACTGCTGTATGCCACTGTAATCGTCTTTACCTTAATTACAATCATCATCCATCAAAAGCTTTTTAGCAACACTGGTTTTCTTTTTCCAACTGAGCGAGTTAGTTTGTGTATCCTATGTTCATGAAGCAGTTGGATGTTTTGAGTCTGTATTTAACAGCAGTACGATGAGAAATGGCCCGGGCTGATCCGAAACAATCGCAGAATATGTACAAGAGAGGTGGTTCTTTGTTTTAAATGTATTTTTTAATTTATTTAATGTAACGTATTAATAATAAAATTAATGAATTATATTCATATATTTAAATTAATTATAAGTTTTCTCGCGGCACCCCTGGAGGATCACTGAGGCCCCCTAGTGGGCCGTGGCCCACAGGTTGAAAATGAGCAGTGGTTCTCAAACCATTCCTGGGGACCCCCCACCACTGCACATTTTGCATGTCACCCTCATCTAACACACCTGATTCAAGTCATCAGCTAATTAGTAGAGACTGCAAGAGTTGAATTGGGTGTGTTAGATGAGGGAGACATGCAAAATGTGCAGTGGTGGGGGGTCACCAGGACAGGTTTGAGAACCACTGCTCTAGAGGATGCAGTGTAAGTTGCCATTTAGTGGGTAATCTTGACACCACCCGAAGCTCTCCTTTGAGAGATCACACAGAACTTTTCAATTAATCTATTAATATAGTTCAAATGGAATGATTTAACAAAATTTATTCAAGTTCAGTTCACTGAAAAATAAGGGTGCAACAGTGAACAGCCCTCTGGAGGGGAAATTATCAGGAGACGTCTTCTTCAGCATTACAAGGAAGAAAGTCATACTGCTTTGGAATAATATGAGGGTGAGTAAGTATGACAAACTTTTTCATTTTCAGGTGAACCATCCCCTTAAAAACTTTTTTGCTTCATTGAAACGCTTAATTTCCAGGGCTGCATTTCCCAAAAGCATTGTGAGCCTAAGTTGATCATAGAACAATTGCCACCAATGGTCTCTATGATCAATTTAGGCTTACAGTGCTTTTAGGAGACGCAGCCCAGTACAGTTCTAAAGTGTGTTCTAAAACAGGGTAAACTTTCTCTGCGGTGCTCAAGCTCAGTTAAATTTGTGCATGTCACTTCCCATCTCCATTCAGCGGGACGAAATTGATCTGTTGCAACTGAGGCTTGTAACAAAAGCCATTATTATGGTCTGTCAGTTTTCCATTACCAATCTGTCTTCGCTCACCAGTGGGCTTGTTGCCAGGGCAACAGCTCCAGCATCACATCACTTGTACAATTCAGGCACTTCATATGCATTTTGCCTTATAGAAAAAAACTGTTGCTTTCACTCATTAAACATTTAGTCAGGGCAGAGGAGCTTCAGACAACATGATAAGATCCAAAAGTGTGATTATTTCCAAAAGCTGGATGAATAAGCAACAAAAACATCCCAAACTGACTTACCAGGGATTGATGCAGCCGTTTCTGCTGTTTGAGAGTGGCTAGCTCTAGTTTAAGAGCTCTGTTCTTGTCCTCTAGGAGGTGGCAGTGATTTACATGGTGGGCTCTGTGAGAGGCCAGTTGCAACGGCTGGACCTCCTGCTTCAGCTGCAGGGGAAAATGACAGACAGGGCAGTGACTTACCAAGAAAACACTGGGGGTGAACAGAGTGGCCATAATTCTGCATGTTCAAGGTGAAGTGTTGTAAAGATGAAAATCAACAACGAAAGACTTTTGCTTTCTATTTCCAAACCCCTCCAAAGGGCCATTTGGAATTCCTAAATGCAGAAAGAGTTGCTGATAGTGATTAAGGCCTGTAGGCCAAGATGTGTGTAAATTGAGGGTCTGCTAATTAACCCTTTTTACATTTCCGGGTTTCTCAGAAGCTGAAGTTGTCATAGTTGGGTACTTCTATAGCGGCTAATGAGAGGCTACATTAAATATATTTTTTTGTGTTCACATTTGCTCAAATAGCAAAAGAAAAACTCCACAATAGTGTTTTCACAACTTTCAAAGAGGAAAAAAATCAACAATGTTGATCAAACATGGCTTATCATTTGAAAGTAGTACCTTAAAGGAATAGTTCACTTTTAAATAAACTTTTCCTGATAATTTACTCACCCACATGTCATCCAAGATGTTCATGTCTTTCTTTCTTCAGTCGAAAAGAAATGAAAGTTTTTGATGAAAACATTCCAGGATTTTTCTCCTTATAGTGGACTTGAATGGGCACCAAACGATTGAAGGTCAAAATTAGTTTCACTGCAGCTTCAAATTGTTCTACATTATCCCAGATGAGAAATAAGGGTCTTATCTAGTGAAACCATCGCTCATTTTCTAAAAAAAAAATGGAAAATTTTAAAGTTTTAACCTTAAATGCTCATCTTGAACTAGGATGACATCTTGGATGACATGGGGGTGAGTAAATTATCAGGAAAAGTTTATTTAAAAGTGAACTAATCCTTTAAGGATAGCCACTTTACATGGCTGCTTGCTCTAATGTTAACCTAAATATTGTAAAAGATTTCGATTAATCAGAATATGATTTAAGTGTAATATAGCCATTTTTATTCTACTATTATAATCATGGATCTGACTATGTGAGTCTCTGTAGAGGCCTGTAAGAGAATGGAATGTGCTTGGATGGAATGGGTTTGCATATGTTGGAGCTTCTCACTATGACAGTAGATATATGGTATAAATGGTAAGCTGTGCATCTTGTTCTGTCATTAAAGAGTATTTGTAGGATGAGTGGGGGCCTTAAATATAAATAAGTTGGGGTCTCTCATTCCACTGTTTAAAATAGATAGAATTTGCAAACAAAACATGGTAGAATTGATAAAAAATAATGGGGCAGAGTTTGAAAATGGATAAGATGTATTGATCCCACCTGGGTGGAGAGCTATAGGGTCACTCTGTGTAAAATCAACCACATTTTGGAAACTTCCCTGGCTCAAATTTTTGAGTTTGTTTATATTTTTGCTGCAGAAAGACAAACATAAATAGTGATTAAAGCCAAAATATTAAATGTCACAGATGGATATTTACTGAGTAATCCGCTATTTTGTAGAGGGGGGTCAAAAATACATTGAAAATGGTTCATGCACATTAATTTGATCTCAAAAGTGTATTTTGAATGTATAAGAATGTATATTTGAATCAGTTTTAGGGATATTTGGAAGAAATGATTGTGAGCCTGGCTGGTAACCCAAAGGCTGCTGTTACATGTGGTTGTAGGGACAAGCACAACGATGATGAAGATGACGAATATAACAATACTTTAATTCCAAACAGAGAGAGACAGCATACACACGTGTTGATACAAACGAGAACGGACGATGAGTGAGGGCAAACACAGGGTATAAATACAAGAGACTAACAAAGGAACTAAACAAGGTGATGGGATAATGAACGAGACACAGGTGGATCAAATGAACTAATCAGACAGACTGGGGAAAAGCTAGGTCACAGGACACAGTACATGTAACATATCGCCCCCCTCCGGGTAGGCGCGGCCTCGCGCCGTATGGAGTCCAACAAAGGAGGGGGGGTGGGGGCTCTGGAGGAGGGCGAAGGTCAAAGGAAAAAAATAAACAAAAGTCCATAGAAAACCAAAATAGTCCAAGGGGGAGTGGAGGGTGGGAGGAGCCAAGGGGAAGCCTGGAGCAGGAGGAGCCAGATGTTGGTCCAGAGACCAACCATGAAGAGACCCCAGGGTGGAGTCGAGGACAGGAAAAACCATCGTGGGGAGATGAGAGGCGCCACCCTGGGGATGGCCGATGGAGAAGCCACCGATGATAGTGATCCAGGTGGAGTTGGAATGCCGGAGAGCCCAAACGACACTGCTGGATCTGGAGACCGAGCTGGAGCCGGGACGACGAGCATCCGAGGCGGAATCTGGGAACCTGAAGACTGTGATGGGGGCGGTGCGACCGAGGACGAAGGAGGAGACGGGGGGAAGGAGGAGCCAGGCGAAACCGTAGGTGCAGGCTGGACGACGTCTGACCAAGTCGGAGCCTGTGGGACGAGGGAGCCCGGTGGAGTCTTGAGGCTAAGGGTATCCGGTGGAGCCGAGGGAGGGAGGAGCCACGGCGAAGGCGAAGCGTTGACAGGCCGCGGTGGAGTGTTGGACTCGAAGGCTGGAGGCGGAGCCAGGAGAACCTCAGTCCACGGTGACACTGGTGGCCTGAAGCATCGAGTCGGATCCATGCGTTTACGTGATGGAGTTGATGAGAGGCTCAAGGGTACCAGGGGAGGCAGAGATGAGATGGTTTGAGGAGGCGGGAGAGGGAGGTTGGGAGGGAACACAGGGCTGGACAGAACCAGCAGGGGCACGGACAGTT
Organism: Chanodichthys erythropterus; assembly: GCF_024489055.1. Classification (NCBI taxonomy): domain Eukaryota; kingdom Metazoa; phylum Chordata; class Actinopteri; order Cypriniformes; family Xenocyprididae; genus Chanodichthys; species Chanodichthys erythropterus. The sequence continues at coordinate 19,779,771 of NC_090242.1, read as the reverse complement.
CTGAGCTGGACGGGACCAGCGGGGACACACACAGTTCTGAGCTGGACGGGACCAGCGGGGACACAAGACAAGGGAAATTTACCTCCTCAAACACATCCAATAAATCCAGAAAGACTTCTGTAGACATGATGATGCCATCCACCGTGGTGATGTTGTGGTTGGGGCTCTCTTCCCAGCCCTCGAACTCCACTAACACTCCCTCGACAGCACACGATGTAACGGGCTCACACACCTGGTCAGACACACCTAGCGGTTCACACCCCGGGGTGACGACTCCTTCCGTCCTCTCTTCAGGTTCGGTCTCGTTCGTCCCAGCAGGTTGATCTCCGCGGTCTGTGGTGGGCTCTCGTTTCTCCATCGTGCACGTCGATGGCGGATGGTTGGTCTCTGGATGTGGAGTGGTGCTGGTGTCGTCCTCAGCAGGGCCGATGGTGAACGGAGAGTTGTTGTTTACCAGCACCCACTCCACGTATGCGGCGAAATCCTCAGTTGGACCGCCCGCTGGAATGCGTGCCTTGGACCGCTCGCTCAGGCCAGTACGATAGTAAATACAGAGCGAGCGGTCCGGGATGTGAGTCAGGCATGCAAGCTGGAGAAAGTCACTGGTGTGCTGTTCCAGCGAGCGGTCTCCCTGCTCCAGGCAGAGGAGCTGGACTGCGGGTAGAGCCATGAAGGGAAAAAAAAAAAAAAAACTGAAGTAAAACGCCGCAAAAGAAAAAACTGTTTTGGTCCGTTCTTCTGTTACGTGTGGTTGTAGGGACAAGCACAACGACGATGAAGATGACGAATATAACAATACTTTAATTCCAAACAGAGAGAGACAGCATACACACATGTTGATACAAACGAGAACGGACGATGAGTGAGGGCAAACACAGGGTATAAATACAAGAGACTAACAAAGGAACTAAACAAGGTAATGGGATAATGAACGAGACACAGGTGGATCAAATGAACTAATCAGACAGACTGGGGAAAAACTAGTGCTGCGTTCCAATTCGCCTACTTATACTACGCCCTAAAAGTATGTACTCTTTCTGTGAACAAAAAGTACTTACTTTTGAGTGTGTAGTAAAAGAGTAGACAAGCTTTGGGACATACTAACACGTCATACAATCGCGTCTTTTCTCTCTGTCGCATCCTGTCACCGTAAACTGGCCTGTCAATCATCTTACATCCTCCACATTTCATTTAGCTAATTTCCTACCGTATCGGAGTGAAATGCAGCACGTTGATCTGCAGTCGCGAGTCTTTCATGTGGAGATCTCTCCTCATATTAATGCATAAAGATGCATTTAAAAGTTAATGGCCAATCAGATCTTCATAAAAGTCCACATTGGTATTTGCAGATGAAAAATAACACGGGTAACATTAAATATATATTTTCTATCAGGTTAAACTGATTATTAGTCACTCAAATCTCTCAGCGTCAATTGCATATATCCGCCATGTTTTGTAGTTTTTTAACACTTTTTACTCGTGTTTGTAGTTCTGAACTGAATCCTCGTCCAATGCGCAATGGGTTGTGGGCAATATTAGCCTCTATAGTGTGCACGGATCCACACTTCGAAAATCTACCGGAAATAGTAGACCATCCTGGGACTTTTGGCATACTCTTTTCAACATACTATGCTTTGGGACACACTTATTTTAATCTCACATACTATTTAGGATGGATAGTATGGACATTGGAACGCAGGGCAAGTCACAGGACACAGTACATGTAACAGTTGCTGGTTCAATTCTAGCACCAGGAAATAACTGAGGTGTCAGCATAATGACTTCCCACTGCTCCGGGTGTGTATCACGGTTTGCAGTGGGTGTGTGTTCACTACTCACTACTCTGCTCCTAATGTAACAATATAGGGACATACATAACCATATAGGGCCTTAAAAATAAAGATTCCAAAAGAAATGTTTATTAAGAATGAGAATCTAGCAGGATATTAAGATATTTTGAATACTTTTAGAATAACATACATGCAAACTTTGGAAAAATAATACTTATGGCACTTAGACAGTTATGTTCTATGCAAATGAGCTGATTAAAAAGCTGAAAAAAGAGATATAGTTCTAGTTTTAATAATATTTGTTCTTAAGATATTCCAATTTAAAAGTAAATTTAACAATTAAAAAGTATCAGCTGTATACAAAGTGACCCACATTTGGTTTTTGACCACTGAAAATGTGTACATTAAGACCTCAATATCATATCAATATCTTTAAATGAAGATACTAAAAGTAAAGTTTGATAAGAATCAGAATCTAAAAGGATATTAAGATATCTTTAATACTTCTTGAGTTACAGGGATTCAAACTTGAGGCAAAAAAAAAAAAAAAACCATAAGAAGTGCTTTTTCCCCATTTTTGAACTGTCACTGTTGGCATATAATGAAACAAAGATTGCTAAAGTCAACCGTTTTTACTAATAGACCTACCAATCTCTGTTTAAAATAACATAATGATGCTGCCATCTTTCTAAAGTCGTTTTTTCACCTCTCTAATTTGGCTTCAAGTCTCAGATGAAAATGGTCATTTTGACCCCCCTCTACAAAATGGTGGATTACACTCAGTAAATATCCATCTGTGACATTTAATATTTTGTCTTTCATTACTATTTATGTTTGTCTTTCTGCAGAAAAAATCTTAACAAAATTAAAAATTTGAGGCGGGGATCTCAGGTTTAGTTGACGGAATGACCCTATAAGAAAACTGCATAAAAAAGATTGTGCGAGAGCCGGTGCAGCAGTAGCCTGACTACGTCAGACTTCCTACTTCCGCTCAATTTCATTTCGCTTCTGTACTCAGTCTGATACAGCGTCAGAGCTTTCTGTTTGCCACCGGTCTGGAAACAGTCGGGCCAATCAACGAACAGAGGGCGGGCTGAGAGCCGTGACGTAGATGCTAAGCGCCGAGTTTTACATTGTAGGTTAGAGAAATCGAAAACCGAAACGACCGCGGAAATGGGAAACGAGACACGGGATGCAATTCGCTCTGTTATGGAGAACATTAAACTCTTTTTCAAACTGAAGCCAGAACAAGAAGAGTGTTTGATAAACATTCGTTTTATCAAGTGTTTACAACAGGTTTACAGTGGAAGTTCAATCATAGATTTGAGTTCGATGCATGATGTCTGTGCTTCGATGCAGCTGTACAGGCACAAAACATACGTCATAACTAAACGTATCTGATTGGCTTACGGGTAACCAATGATTTTAAACTTCAGACAAGCGCCCCCTAGCGAGAGAGAAAACACTTCTCTATTATGCCATTCCAGACTCTGTCTACGAAGCAAAGTGAAATAGCAGAGTCTGGTATTACCAGGCTAGTGCAGCAGTGGCTCTGCAGACTAACTCTGCTTTATTTCTTTGTAATAAAGTCTATCTTCTGGCATCAAAATCTCAAGACTCTGAAAGTGATTTTTCACAGAAACAACATAACTGACAACAATGTGCGCTATTATTAGGCGCATATCTCTATTCTTGAGGAGTTAGTACCACGCTTACTGCATGATATGTTTAACTTAACATGCTTTTCTCTCTATAGGCACATCCACTAGCCTATACTGTGGAGATGACCGGTCAGCATCGTCAACTTCATCTTTGCAGCTGACAATGACTCTGAAAACACTAGTTTATTAATAAATTATTCAAATGTTAGCAATGTTACATATAATATCCACTCTCAGCCACAAAACCCAAACCCTTTTGTCGATATAATATCATAAACGTGTGACTAGTTGACTGATAGCTTAAAGAGATAGTTCACCCAAAAAATTAAAATGAGGTCTTTTACTCACCCTCAAGCTGTTCTAAACCTGAACTTGAACTTTTTTTTTTCTGCTGGACACAAAAGAAGATATTTTGAAGAATGTCAGTAACCTAACAGTTAATGGGCCCCACTGACTTCCATAGTACAGAAAAAAAAAATACTATGGAAGTCAATAGGGTCCATTAAAGGTGCCGTAGAACTTTTCAAAAGATGTAATATAAGTCTAAGGTGTCCCCTGAATGTGTCTGTGAAGTTTCATCTCAAAATACCCCATAGATTTTCTTTAATTAATTTTTTTAACTGCCTATTTTGGGGCATCATTAACTATGCACCGATTCAGGCTGCGGCCCCTTTAAATCTCTCGCTCCCTGCCCTCCCATGCTCTTGACTATAAGTGCAGTTATACAGTGCATAAACAAAGTTCACACAGTTAATATAACCCTCAAATGGATCTTTACAAGATGGTCGTCATGCGTACTGCATGCATGGATCGGATCATGTGAGTATAGTATTAATTTGGATGTTTGCATTTGATTCTGAATGAGTTTGAGGCTATATGCTCTGTGGCTAACGGGCTAATGCTACACTGTTGGAGAGATTTAAGTTGTGTTTATGAATTATACAGACTGCAAGTGTTTAAAAATGAAAATAGCAATGACTCTTGTCTCCGCGAATACAGTAATAAACGATGGTAACTTTAACCACATTTAACAGTACATTAGCAACATGCTAATGAAACATTTAGAAAGACAATTTACAAATATCACTAAAAATATCATGTAATCATGGATCATGTTAGTTATTATTGCTCCATCTGCCATTTTTCGCTATTGTCTTTGCTTGCTAACCTAGTCTGATGATTCAGCTGTGCACAGATCCAGACATTAATACTGGCTGCCCTTGTGTAATGCCTTGAACATGGGCTGGTATATGCAAATATTGGGGTCATACATATTAATGATCCCGACTGTTACGTAACAGTCAGTGTTATGTTGAGATTCGCCTGTTTTCCGGAGGTCTTTTAAACAAATGAGATTTACATAAGAAGGAGGAAGCAATGGAGTTTGAAACTCAACTTATGTCTTTTCCATGTACTGAACTATGCCGAGGTAAATTCAATTTTTGATTCTAGGGCACCTTTAATTGTTTGGTTACTGACATTCTTCAAAATATATTATTTTGTGTTCAGCAGAAGAAAGAAATCTATACATGTTTGGAAAAGCTTGAGGGTGAGTAAATGATTTTTGAGTGAAATATCCCTTTAAAGGTAGGGTAGGCAATTTGTTTTATAAACATTTTTTGTTATACTGGTGGAAATGCTCTTTACATGCTGATAGCAATCAATAATATAAGTGGTCTAAATGTTAAAAACATGTACATATATCTTCTGTGGAATTCACAGGACCAAAAATGTTCATCCAATCGTTGCATTTGGTCCGAACGCGTTCCATAAGTCTATGCAGAGCAACCAAAACAATGAGCTTATGCTGCATTTACAGCATGTCGTAACCATAATTACGAGATGGCGACCCCTGACGTACCCGGAACTGTTCACGAGCTCAGACTCGGATTTATGCGTTTCTATGTCAACACTTTCAATGCCGAAATGAATCTGCAGAAGTAGAGCTCTGTAAGTCGTTTATGTAATGTAATGTGCTTTAATAAATGAGGTAATTTAACAGAGTCTCTTGTCTCGGGACACTTTGCAGATGCTGCTCTGTGCTTTGCATTCATGTGTTTTGAAGGAGGTGTGGCATTGGAAAACACTCTGAAGGGAGGGTGGGATCTTATGCTTTCAAAGCTAGCTTGCTATTGCTAACCTCTCCAAAACTGTCTACCCTACCTTTAAATGAACGACTACTAGTAAACTAGAAAATTCTTTAGTTAAGGGCAGCCCTAAATGAAACTTTGCTGTGGGTGTAATTTCAAGACTTCTAGTTAAAAACAATCTTTGTGATGTTACTTGTGCATTACCTGCTAGTATTTAATCAACAAAGAATTATGCCCAGATTATCAAAAGTTTGCTTGTTTTTTCTGACACTTGCCAACTGTGCAGTGGTGCAGTACAGCGGCACTGTGATTCTAGCCATGTTTATTGGTTACTCTCAAGAAATTTTACAAATAAAGCTCTTGCTAAGAACCATTACTTGTGTTAACTTCTACACCTTCTGAGATTGCTGAATCCCTAAGTATTTAGTAGTTCTAACTCTATATTTACTGACAAACTCCACTATATTATTAAATATTCACATGACATTCACAATATAATCTCTGTATGACATTTTAAACAATTTATAAAACAAAGCATTAGTCAATCCTTTATTGTGAAGTAAAATGCGCCAATGTGATATGTCGGAGAATATACTCATACTTTTAAACCCCTGTTATCTATTCAAATGATTTAGAGAATATACAGCTAGCATAACCATTACACAAACATTCAAATGTTACAATATTTATGAGAGACATTCAAGACATTCATACAACTGCCATCATAGTGCTTCCTTAACAGAAAGTGGATCAGCAGAGCAGAACAGTTACTGAACAGTTTGGTACCATAGAACAATATTTTTTAACGTCCAATCAAGTTTTGAAGCATATACTCAAAACGAGCAATTTACCTTCCCCTCAATTAGAGCCTTCAACAGTTTAGCTAAACTATTTACCATTAAGCACATAGTAAAAAAACATCCAGTGTAACTCTTTTACTAAACCATGAGAACCATGTAATAATAATTTTGTGCTTTAAAAATTTATATACTGCTATAAATGATTAAAAAAACAACTAAAAAACTGCTCTTGTCCATTTAGCATCATAACTTTCTCCCCATTTCTCTAATCTTATGTTTTACAACTGACTTGTATTACATAGCACATACCATTTCATGATATTTTAAAGCCTTTTATAGATATATTTTTTATTAACTTTGACATTAAGAAATTCACAAACATTTTGGTGGAAACACTGAGAGAGAAAGTTTAAAAAAAAGAAAAAAAAAGAAAATGATTTTTGTGCATTCGGCATCAATGATTACAGTCGGTGAATCAAATATAGCATCATTAAATATGAGATAGACATAGTATTAAACCTTTTTAAACTCCACATTTTAAACTCTTCAACTGCCAACCTTTTGGGCTGTAGTATCAATGCCAAAAACGCAACTGTTGCCAACCACACATAGGGCTCTCATGAGTGTTCCAAAGCTCTCGCGTCTGTTTTGTGTGCATGAGTGTCTGTGTGGATTTTACTGAGGGATCTTACATAATCTCAGAAAACAGTCTGCTGTATCAGAATAGTAATACTACCAATCGCACAGTCACATGTGTGCCAGTTCTCCAGCTGGTTTGCATGCTACACTACATTAGCAGACTCAGTCACAGCCAGTCAGCCTACTGCCCCATCAGTACCAACCCAGCCAGAGCCTGCAGAGTTATGGGAGCAAGGACTGACACACCAATATATCCAACTTATCAAATATAATAAGTCACAAGCCCTGCAAGTAGGATAGGAGCATTAACCAGTGAGCTAATGAGCCATTGGACCAACAAAGTCGACTGTCAACCTTCCCCACAGAGAGACATGTCCAGGATTAATTTGGAAAATGAACTGAAGAGAGACTTCTCACTCCAGCTGTGTGCTGACTGCCATGGGACCATGACGACTGCGACAGGAGTGAAGAAAACAGCACATGGACACATAATGTATGACTTAATATGCATATTTACACCTGACCATGACCTTGACCAGCTATATCATGGAAGACCCACAAATAAACATATAAACTCCTCATGAATCAACTTCCATCCTCAGGTTATCTGCATGTTTGCAGCCTCTGGACTAAGCAGCAAGACATCATCACAATCCACCACCTGGCTCCAGATGCCACTAGGTCAAATGTCTCCTTGCACATCTGGATCATGCCATATTCTGTAGGATGCTCTCGTCTTGTTTTGCAGTATTACAGAGCTGGAACGATCCAGCGCACGCTCTGTTCTAAGCAATGGAGGGGCGGCGTGTAGACATAACAGCACTGCATTACACACATATTCGCTTTGCTACTGATCTCATATCAAACATGATCTGTGTGTGCACTGTACCTTAACGGTAGCCACTTCCACCTATTTTTCTTCTCCTTAGCGCTCCCACTCCGTTATATCACTGGCTGCCAGGAGTGGCAGTGACGACACGTCTGTGGTGTGTGTTTGTGTGTCTCTCTGCAGAGGCCCTGAGCTGGAACAGGAGACAGACAGTGTGAGAGCATCTCCAGACTCTCTAGAAGTGGTGCAACAGAATGGTGCGTTCCCTTTCTCACTCTTTCTCTCTCCGTCTCTCAGTCACACACACACATGCTCATGGAGAAATGCGCATGCTCCCTGGACGCTCTTCTGCTCTCATTCAGTATGCACACACAGGCTTTCTCTCTCTCTATCCTACACTTCCACACTCACGCATGGAGAGCACTGAAGTGTAGAGCCACTCCCATCATTGATGTGTAAATCATTTGCTGTTTTCATGCATTTCTTATGCTGCAAGAGCCAATTCAATGCATCTCATCATTTGTAGTATTGCTATCAGTATTATTGTTTTGACATAATAGGCTATTACAAATGTTATTTAAAAAAGCATATATATATATATATATATATATATATATATATATATATATATATATATATATATATATATATATATATATCCCATTATCCCAATATATTCCCATTCATATTTAGATTTTTTTAGCCCAAAAGATTGTTGAGCTTCACAAAATAGAAAGTGGCTATAAAAAATTAAAAAAAGCTAAAGCATTGAAAATTACCATTTCCACTATCAGGGCAATAATTAAGAATTTCAAATAATGTTACGAATCTGCCTGGAAGAACACATGTGTCTATTTCATCCTAATGCACGGTGAGGAGGATAGGTTGAGTGGCCAAAGACTCTCCAACAATCACAGCTGGAGAATTGCAGAAAATAGTTGGGTCAGAAAGCCTAAAAAACAGCACCTACAGTACATCACCACATGTTGTTTGGGAGGGTTTCAAGAAAAATCCTTTCTGCTCTCATCCAAAAACAAACTCCATTCAGTTGTCAGACACTATTGGAACTTCAAACTGGACCGGCTTCTATGGTCAAATGAAAAAAAAAAGAGCTTTTTGGAGCAAACCCACCTGTGCAAACATGGATAAAAAGTACCCCATGAGTACAGTTAAATATACTGCTGGATCTTTAATTTTGTGGGCCTATTTTTCTGTCGGAGTTCCCGGACATCTTGTTCAGTCATATGGCATCATGGATCCTATCAAATACCAAAAGATAAAAAATTCAAAACCTGACCACCTCTGCTTGAAATCTTTTAAAGGTCCATGGTTGGATCTTCTAAATGATATGATTCAAACAAATTGTAGCAAGACATTCCTCGTGGGTTTTTTCCCCCACAAACCTTAAAGGGATAGTTCACCCAAAAATGAAAATTATCTCATGTTTTACTCTCAAATCTTTCTAGGAGTATATGATTATCTTCTTTCAAATAAACACAATCAGAGTTATATTAAAAAATATCCTGGCTCATCCAAGCTTTATAATGGTAGTGAATGGCGCACAAGATTTTTAAGCCCAAAAAAGCACATCCATCCATTATAAAAGTAATTCACACGACTCCAGGGGGTTAATTAAGTCCTTCTTCAGTGAATCAATGGGTTTTTGTAAGAAAAATACCTTCTTTTTTGTGGCATTTTTCATGCTATCACCATGAATGAAACTGAGAAATGTAGATCTTTTTTAAAGTGGATTTTACTTTTTATATAAATGTATATATTTAAATTATTACAAATTAAGGAAAAATAACTAATAAAACTAAATAGGTATACCATGATAAATCCCCCAAACTGCACAACTTTACAGTTAAAACATTAATAAAGTGAGTGATACTACTTCTGTTTAAAAAAGTTTTACTGTCTGGTTATATAAGCTAGTTGGACAGAAAAATGAATATTCTTGCCCAATGTAAAAGCACAGCAAGCAACATAGCATAACATAACTGATAAACCCATTAGCCTATTTTATTATTTGCCTACAGTATATATATATTATAACGAGATGAGTGATAGCTTCTTACATGCCTTTATCTATTTCACATTTCCTGACTTCCTTTTTCTCTTTTTTCCTAAACTGGGCTCCAGTGGCTTAGACCTTTTCTTTTTTTTTACCCATAATTTCAATTTGTGTTGATTTAGAACTTCTCCTGCACCCCTCATACATCATCTCTGAGTCCCTCCCGACCAGGTTAACCAGTTGTAGTTTTTTTCTTGCACGAGCGCCCCGTTGCACCCTCCGACAAGATGCCGTCCATGTTGCTCATGCATAAATCCGACACTGAGCTTAGGTGAGAGTAGACACCTCTTGCAGTTCAAACAAACAGGGCTGGGCAACAAACTCAATATGGATATTTTTTCTTACAAAAACCATTGTTTTGCTTCAGAAGGACTTTATTAACCCCCTGGATGTGGAATACTTTTATGATGGATGGATGCACTTTTTTGGGCTTTAAAATCTTGAGCACCATTCAGTACCATTATAAAGGATGGCTTGAAGGTGAGTAAATCATGGGGAAATTATTTATTTTTGGGTGAACACCATTAAATTTTTCACATTTGAAAATGAGGCTGTAAGACATACACTATATTTAATGGGTTAAACTTGCAAATTTCACTGTAACAAACCCAGATGTGAGATAGGACCATAAAACATTTAATCATTCAGCAGACGCTTTTATCCTTACAAATTAGGAGAACAGTAGAAGCAATCAAACCAACAATAGGGTGTTGTAAGTGCTGTGACAAGTCCCAGTTAGTCTAGCACAGTGCATGTTGACAAGTGTTGATGAAAAAGATGCATCTTTAGTTTCTTGAAAATGGCTAATGACTCAGCTGCTCAGCTTTAGTTAGGCAAGTCATTCCACCAACAGGGAACAGTCAAGGTAAAGGTCCATGAAAGTGATTTTGTACCTCTTTGGGGTGGCACCACAAGGCGCCATTTACTTGCAGAATGTCTATCTCTCACAGACTTGTGTTCATTTGTAAAATATTAAATATGGAGGCTATCTCCTTGCAATCAACACATGAGCCCTCTACTTTCATTATCTCTGTCTTTATGCAATCCATCTTGTTCTCCATATGCCACTCTGAAGCACACGTTGATACTGCCATCTCTTCCTACTACGATTTGTTTGCGTAACCTCAAGGAACAGAAAGGGAAAAAACAGTGGCGTTCCACTCCATTCATCCCGTAACCACACTAGACAAGGGAAATTAAGTTCACCCTCTCGGAAAATCACACAGTTGCATCAGATTTTAAGGCACACGGGGGTATTAAGAGGGATTAGACAGCGTGGTAGGCACATCCTGGCCATAGCCACTCTTTGCACTGAGGAAACAGGTCATGTTGGAGGCAAAAGAAATGTGTTACAGAATGTGTTACAGTCTCCTCTGCTCTGTTGCCAAGCAACCCCAGCTGCTCCCATACTGCTGCCTGCCCTCTTCCCCCTCCTCCCCATCCCCCTGCACTGGGGCAGTCCTCTACAAATGCATCAGTTTAAGATGGCATGTCTAGTCTCAAGGGAGGGGAGCGGGCCTGCACTTCCAGGATGATCGGACTGATAGGACAGTGCATTGCAACCACACCATCTGTCTGCATGCATCACCTGTAATTTCCTCACATGACACAAACACACCCTCTATTGGCTGGCGTGGCCTACTGTTCGGATTCTTTACTCTGATTGGTAGATGAGGATGTGAGGCAGTGTAAATGTAAATATAGAAAGATGGTGCCACCTTGTGTACAAGAACCATCATTGTTACTACAACTACTGCATATGAGAAACCTTTAGAAATGTAAGTGTAAATGTAACAATATTACTCACCTTATTTTGAGCACAGGATTGAATGACATCTCTTGCTGCTATGACTGACAGATGTCGCTGGATCCACAGCAGTTCAGTTTGTGACTGTCTGAGAAGCTGCTCTATATGTCAATCATTTGACCTCGCATCTCCTACCACACACAGTGAATTGGTCAGAAACAAAATACACAAAATGCACAAATATACAGTATGATACTTCTAAAAAGTACCTGGATGCATTGGTCACACTTGCCAAACTGTCAAGTATGAAATTATTGCATTAGATATTTAATGTCAGAACAAAATATGAATATACAGTCAGTATAAATAATGACATTTTCTCAGAACCTACCCTCTTTCTTCGCCATTTTTGCATTACGTTGTGTTTAACGTTAGTTTATTTATTTATTTTTGGTTTATCGCACCATATTGTGGGTCTATGTAGGCTATTTTAATCATTTGAATGGACTGATAAAGGGAGCTGTAAAATATTTTTAAGTACAATGTCGTTTTGACCATAATAATGTACCAAATCTAACTTGTATAAATATTACAGTAGCATAGAAAAACACTATACATACATGTATAGGTAAAATACAATTCCGAGCCTCCTGTATCTATTCTGTGATGCCAAAGACCCCGAAGTGTCCATCAGTTGTACCCTTCGAAATCCTTCATTCCGAATGGCTCTTTGAAGTGGCCAGTTTTGAGCACTTCGGTTCGGAACGACCCTTCAATGTGGCGGCCATGACTGTTTTCACTTCGATATGTCCCATTTGGAACGAACCATGAAACTTCTGCCGGTGTTACGAGATTTTTGGTTTCCGAAGGCAGAGCATACATGAATATTCATGAGTTTCCCAGACATGGCCTACGTGGTCTGTTTTTTTTCCTGGTCTTTTTTTTTTTTTTTTTTTGTTACCTTGTAAAGCTACATTTTTAAAATACGGAAATTAGTTTGGCTGTACTGCTCAGTCACTTGCAAAATAGTAAAAAACAACATGAAAAAGATTTGTGATGAAATGATTTTCCTGAAAAAAGTTGGTTTGGTTCTATTAAAATGAGCTATATGAAAACACCCTGACACGCCGCCTTGACCGCAGTGAGTAGAGGTGGCATGTGACCCAGGACAGTGAGGAGGAATACATCCATGATCTAGTATAAATTCCCGAATAACCTCTAAATTAAAGGTGCTATAGAGGATGTTTTGTTTTACACATTTTTGCAATATTACTTGAAACTGTCTTTACTAACTGATAAAAGACTATTTATTAGGTGCACTGAAAGGAATAATATCAATATGCATCATCTGTGCATGAGGTAGGGCCCTTAAAAACATCAGCCAATCGTTTGTGTGATCATCGTGTAAACGATTGGCCCTCTGGCTTGTCAATCACTGCCATTACGTTCCTTGTGAGAGACGTGGCGCTCCAGTAAGTTTCCACAATCCACAGGTGCCGCATGCAATGTTTTTGTCTTACCTTTGATGTCTTCTCTCTTCTTCTCTTACTCATTTTCATTTTTAGAGCAGCAGTGTGTTCTGTTACATTCTGTTACCACTAAAGTGCGGTCATATGCAAGTAAGACCTTGACATTTCAAGGTGTAACAAGGTGTAAATGTGAGAAAATGTCAGAAATTAAGAAGGGATAGAGAGAGACTGCCTGTTCTCCATGTTGAGTATCTATGCTGAATAATGCAGAATAAACCTGCTTTTCGTAACACAAACAGCAAAGACACAGAGTCATCTTCATCTCCTGCCGATCCCACAACAGTCACTACTTGCTGATTGTCCATATGGCAGAGTAAAGATGGACAGAGAAGAGTCAAAATGAGCAATGAGGAAATTAAATAGAAGCCCTTAGACAAAACATAGGTATATTTATGAATATAATGGTTTTGCTTTGTTTATAATACAGTAGATATAGGTAACATAAACATATAATAATGATGTAACAAGGATGGAGTCAAGTGATCTATATTTAGAAAAAACAAACCGGTCCCTGCTGAGCTATTATTTCTTTGTTGAGACTGCAGAATGATTAATATCTTTTTATTTGGATGTGGGATGAGACTCATTTTGTGTATTTGAACACATCAGCTCCTCCTGAGATTAGATGCTATAGGGTAAACCAGCTCCTTTGCAATGGACTGTTCTCCCTTGTCTGATATATTTAAACATCTGCAGTTCAGTTCTACAGTATTCTACACAACATGCAGGGATGGGCAGTATTTATGATACATGTATTTCAAATATGTATTTCAAATACAAAATAGTATTTTGTAATTTGTATTTGATAGGGTTGATGAAAATGGCTTTGTATTTTGTATCAAAATACTTTAATGTTTTGTATTTTTAAAATACTGTAAAATACTTTAAGAAGTACCTGATGACATCATAAAATTGCAGCCTCTGATTGGTGCTTACTCAGTAGTTTGCAGAGACTTGTTGAGATCAGAACAGAAAATTGATCCATATGGAAGAAGGTGGTGAAAGTAAGAAACATGCAGGCTGCCAGCTTTCCATCAATCTTTTGCATAAATTGCTATAATTTTTAACAGTTCATGTTAAGTTTTGGTGTTCGTTTGGGTAGCCTAGGCTAAATAGTTTACCAATTTACATTATGTTCTTGAAAACTATTATACCACGCAGCAGCCCTCTATATTTATGATTAACAATCAAATGATTAATTAGTTAGAAACTAGTTGCTGTGTATACAGGTGCCCTCAGTTGTCTTCTTATGAATGACTTGTTTGTCATTGAGTCAGTGTTGCTGATGCAAAGTAGGCCCTTCGTTACCAAACACCAACTAAATTAGGATACAATTATGGTTACTATAAAACTAACCTTCATCTGGGGAGATCAAAGGGATATGTGAATATTCGATCTGTTAAAGCCACAATATGTACATTTTTGCAGCTAAAGGTCACTCATTCAAAACAAAATCGAAGCTCGATGGCACCTTGATTTCACAAAATCATGGGAGGTGTAGTCTTCACGTCTACAGCCAGTGGAAAAGAATCGGGACAAGACTCGGGCAGAAATCATGTTCATGGATGAGATTATTAACATTACTGTAGTATGAAGCAGAGTAGGGCCGAGTGCTGTGAGAGCTGAACGAAGCCGCTGGAGCGATTGCTAATGAGAGACGAGCGCAACACACGTCTTGACAGCAGCTTTGAACTTTTATTATGTCACAGTTGCCACTTCCACTTCTTCTGCTCAAGCGTATGTGGGGTAAAGCAGCGCTGTCTTATCTTATTAGACACATTTGTGTGTTGAAAGTTGTTATAATGCTACTCTTTTGCGAAGAAATTTCATGCTCCCTTGTAAAAGAATTTTTTAGTATTTTTAAAATACAAAAATACAGTAGTTTATTTTGATACATGGTGTGGCTGCTGTATTTTGTAGTTTATTTTGATACACTTAAAATTAAGGTATTTGGTATTTTATTTTAAAATACATTTTGATGTATTTTTGGCCAACCCTGGCCATTTGAATAAATTCAGCTTCTTCTTTTTTTTCCCTGTGGATTATATGTAAACATCTTTTATTGGATTTAGTTCAGGAAAGAATGGGGGCCATTCAATGGTATCAATTCCTTCATCCTCCAGGAACTGCCTGCATACTCTCGCCACATGAGGCCGGGCACTGTCATGCACCAGGAGAAACCCAGGACCCACTGTACCAGCGTCGGGTCTGACAATGGGTCCAAGGATTTCATCCCAATACCTAATGGCAGTCAGGGTGCCATTGTATAGCCTGTAGAGGTCTGTACGTTTCTCCATGGATATATCTCCCCAGACCATCACTGACCCACCACCAAACTGGTTATGCTGAACGATGTTACAGGCAGCATAACATTCTTAATGGCTTCTCCAGACCCCTTCATGTCTGTCACGTGCTCAGGGTGAACCTGCTCTCAACTGTGAAAAGCACAGGGCGTCAGTGGCAGACCTGCCAATTCTGGTGTTCAATCACAAATGCCAATCCAGCTCCACAGCGTCGGGCAGTGAGCACAGGGTCCACTAGAGGACGTCGGGCCCTCAGGCCACCCTCATGAAGTCTGTTTCTGATTGTTTGGTCAGAGACATTCACACCAGTGGCCTGCTGGAGGTCATTTTGTAAGGCTCTGGCAGTGCTCATCCTGTTCCTCCTTGCATTGTGTGAACACGTGAAAACAACTGCCACAGGTAATTGGACATTATTTATTTATCTGACATTTTTATTTATCAGCACCCAAGGCTCTATGACTATAGCCACAATGGCGTACAGTATCTTTGGGTGGATTTCTGAGGCGGATTGGCAATGGCCATTAGGATTGTTTGTGATTTGGTCTTTGGCTACTTTTAGCCTTAAGATGTCTTGTGAATATGGCCACAGAACATTAGCATTCTGCTGAGCAAATTTAGTAGTGATTACAAGACTCATGTTTGCTGAAATTTTGGAGAGTGTTTAATTAGTACGAGTGAATTTCTCTGTTGAGAAGTTGGTCTGGTCCGGTTTAGTTCATTACAGTGTTGGCATGGTCAGCAACAGTAATGTCAATCAAATGTCCTGTGATATTGGAGCGAGTCTGCCACAGCACAGAGGAAATAACCTCTTGCTAACACCTCTCTCATTACCTCCGCCGGTCGAGATAGAAACATTTAAATGGGAGCTTCACACTGAGAAGTGTTTGTGGTTGTTACTGGCACCCCTGGGTCAGTCCACTCACTACCAGCAGCTGACTCATCTCGTTCTCTTCATTTCTGTCTTTGGCTCTGCAGGACAAGAATGGTTAGGAGTAGCCGAATGGGCCGAAGGAGGAAATGGCAAAGATTGAGCAACTGTTGAGCTTGCAAAGATAAACTCGTGCAGACAGAGAAGTCCAGGTGCCATATTCACAAAACATTTTATCTTACCACCAAGGGTTCTCCTAAATGGCAGTAAAAGTTTTTTAGCTAAGAGTTTTCTCTTAAAACCTCTTCACAAAGCTGCTGAGACCAACATTTACTAAGGAATAGAGAGAAGTCTTAAGCTAGGAGTAAGGGCGGGATTAACCTCGTTGCTACGGACTATGCACACATTGATTGGCTGATGGAGGAGGAGTCTCTGTCAGCAATATAATCATAGAAATATGTTGCCATATTCAAATAAAGGTTTTAAAATGTAGGCTAAGTGTCATTAATTAATTAAACTAGTACAATATATATATATATATATGTTCAGCTAATTTTCATCCTCTTACATCTGCATCTCGAGAGAATTCAATTACACTTATTATATATTTTTCATTCTATTCGATCGTTTGTTGTAAGTGTGAACTAGTGAAAACAACTGCCATAGGTAATCGGACATTTATTTATTTATTAAATATTTTTGCCATTTTATGGTAGATTCAAATCTATAAATCAAAATAAATCAAAATATGTATTGCATTTATGAAGAAGGTTCAGCACCAAAGGCTTTATCGCTATTGCCTCAATGGTGTACAGCGGATTGGCAGCAACGGCCATTAGGATTATTTGTGATTTGGTCTTAGTGACTTAGGAGTCCTCTTGACTACTCCTAACGCTTCACAGATTTAGGAGCGCTAAAATGCTTTGTGAAATACTCTTAGAGCAAAAATTAGGACTGACGGCCATTATTTTTTTAAAGTGTTTAAAAATAAATGCATAAATAAATAAAAACACATGAATTAATAAGTATGCAAAAAAGTAAAAAAATAAATAAATGCATAAATAAAAATAAACAAATAAATAATATATACACACACATATATTTTGATATTACATTTTTTTGATTACTTTTGATTTTAAGAAGATTAGTTTGTGTTATTTTGTATGAGTAAACATTCAAGATCTCAATCTACTGTTGAATTTTTTTTTATGTTCTCATATGCATTTTGTATTAAATTTCCTCTTTCCTCTTGAGCTTTTTTTTCCATTTGCACATGCTAATTTGGCATAGCGAGATTGCTAGCTAGTAAGCTGCAGGTGTGGGATTTCACTGACGCTGTCAGGCACTACTGAACGACTCGACAGAGGGCATTGAGAGTCTCTCTTCCTTTATATAAAACTCTCAGGCAGAGTGATACAGTGTAAGAGAGCTCAGGTACAATCCCAGCAATACCACAATACCTAGAGTGTTTTAACATGCTTCCCCAATTATGCTACTAATTACTCAACAGATCCCTTAAGATCTCAGCAGAGGAGGGTTTAACAACAAAAACAGCATTGCCAGCCACTTATTACTAAACAGATTATTTTCATACGAACATTGAACTACTATTATGTCTAGACATGGAGACATCAAGAATCAGCATATAAATCTCAACAACGGTGACATGCTTCATGCTGCAATGCATACTGGGAGCCATCATAGTATAAAACTCATCCACTGCTCCCAGAATGCATTGCAGCATGAAGCAGTTGTTGACATTTATACACTGATTCTTGATGTCTCTGTGTGTCTAGACATGGTAGTAGTTCAAAATGTTTTATTGCAAAATATGTTTTTTTTTTTTTTTAAATCTATATATACACTACCGTTCAAAAGTTTGGGATCATTAAGATTTTTAATGTCTTTAAAAGAAGTTTCTTCTGCTCACCAAGGCTGCATTTATTTAATTAAAAATACAGTCAGTAATATTGTGAAATATTATTACAATTTAAAATAACTGTTTTCTATTTGAAAATGTAATTTATTCCAGTGATGCAAAGCTGAATTTCCAGCATCATTACTCCAGTCTTCAGTGTCACATGATCCTTCAGAAATCATTATAATATGCTGATCTGCTGCTCAAGAAACATTTATTGTGCACAGATGTACAAAATATTTGTGTACAAATTTTTTTTTCAGGATTCTTTGATGAATAGAAAGTTCAAAAGAACAGCATTTGAAATATAATCTTTTGTATACATTTTAAATGTCTTTACTGTCACTTTTGATTGATTTAATGCATCCTTGCAACCTTTAAATTCTTCTCAAAAAAATAAAAATTCTTACTGACCCCAAACTTTTAAACGGTAGTGTATAATGTTACGAAAGCTTTGTATTTCAGAGAAATGCTGTTCTTTTGAACTTTATTCATCAAGGAATCCTGAAAACAAAGTATACAACTGTTTTTAACATTGATAATAATAATAATAAATGTTTCTTGAGCAGCAAATGATCATATTAAAATGATTTCTGAAGGATCATGTGACACTGAAGACTGGAGTAATGATGCTGAAATTTCAGCTTTTCCAACACAGAAATAAATTACATTTTATATTATTCCAATAGAAAACAGTTATTTTAAATTGTAATAATATTTCACAATATTACTGTTTTTACTGTATTTGCAATCTTGGTGAGCAGACAAAACTTCTTTTAAAAATATTAAAAATCTTACCGATCCCAAACTTTTGAACGGTAGTGTATATACCAATTGAGCAGATATTACAAACATTCCATGTCAGATATTTATGGAATGTACATGCATGTCTGACAGATTTTGATAACTGGATTGTTTTGCATGTGATGGGTGACATGATGAAAGAATGTTTAGAAGTTTGACAATTTCACTGAGAATCAACTCATCAGTTTTGATTAACAGATTAAATGTTGATTAAAACACATCAATAATATATTCAAATATGAATAAAAAGTAATTTGAGAACTGAGCCAAAGCAAATGAGAAAAACTGTCTTTATAAAGACTTTATGGCTTTATTTCTTCCGCGGAATAAGATATTTTAAAGAATGTTTTTGCCTTACAATGATTATCAGTGCTGTTTAATTTGTTCCACAGAAGAAAGTAGGTCATAGAGGTTTGGAATGACATTAGGTTGAGTAAATGATGACAGAATTTTCATTTTTGGGTGAACCAAGTTACACCAAAGCAATACTCAACAACCAATATACATACTAATAAAAGTAAACACAAGAAACAAAAGTTAAATGTACGAAACTCTAATTGAGCTTTTACATTAGCTAGATTTACATGCACCTAAATAATTTGTTTATGGTCAGATTGATGAGTCAATCGGAATGAAAAACCTTTAAGTAAACACCTCAATCAATTCGATTGAGCTCGATCCTAATGAAATTTCAATTAGATTGAAAGAGGATGGTGTAGGCCTGAAATAAATTAATCAACAGGTACTGACCTTTTTTAAAAAAAAAAAAAAAAAAACTCAAAATCAAAATTAGTGCATGTAAACATACCTATTGAGACTCGGTCATATTGCATCAGAAAATACCTGCTAGTGCTATCTGAGAGCAAGCTTAATCATTAACCATGTAAGCAGAAACAAATGAGAACCGTTTGCTTGTAAATGGGCTGAGAAAATCCAACAGACAAATCAAAAGGATCTGATCAGCAAAACATTCAGGCCATGCAACAATCTGCGACAAGTAGGATTTTTCTAGTAAATGCAAGGTGCATGAATCCCTCATATTCATAGAACACAAAAGCACCTTCGAGTAGCATATGTTCAAAGTTCAAGACTGGTTCAAGAGCCCTCATTGGTCTTTGGTTTCGCTCTGCGCATGAATGAAGGCAGGATATGCCAGGACGTCTTGTAATCACGAGCTTGTTCGAAGTTCTTTTTCCCTTGATCTACATAATTTCCAGCTTTCAACACAGTCTTTGCTATGTTGTTTGCCATTTCACCCTGTAAAAAAAGTAAAACAAAAAAAAAAAACTTTAAATAATCCCAAGGCAGTTTCATGTACATTTTTCTAATAATTAAATGTTATTTGATAACTTCAATGAAGCATATGTGTAAATCAGCTATTTTTATTAGATAAAGCACTGAAAATTTCATTTCTAACTGTGTATTAAGTTATTGATCATTTATTGAACCCTCCAGCAAGCTGACAGTACCTGACTGTTGACTAACACAGCTATATCCATAAACATGTTTTGCAGATCTCGAATGCTGGCCTCCAGACAGAGAATATCCTTATGCCGTGACTCGATCTCGTTCAGTGTTTGCCCCGTGATGCAGGAGCCAGAGTTGATCTATACATACAAAGAGTTACCTTAATATTTGAGGAAGTTTATGTGAAAAAGTGCGTTCAGCTGTCTGTTAACGCTGCAAAACTTACATTGGAGGTAAAAACAGCATGGTTTTTACTTTGTAGCAATACCTCTGTCTCCTCCCCAGTGATGACTCTGCCACCTTTAGGAAAAAAAAAAAAGTTTGATTTCTTAATACACTACCATTTAAAAGTTTGGGATAATTTACAATTAAAAAATAATTTTACAATTTAAAAAAACTGTTTTCTATTTTACAACATTTTATATTGTAAATTATTCCAGTGACAGCAAAGCTGAAATTTCAGCATCATTACACCAGCCTTCAGTGTCACATGATCCTTCAGAAATCATTCTAATATGCTGATTTGGTGCTCAAGTAACACTTATTATTCTCAATGTTGAAGGCAGTTGTGCTGCTTAATATTTTTGTGGAAACCATGGAACTTTTTAAAGGATTCTTTGTTAAATAAAAAGATCAAAAGAACAACATGTATTTCAAAACAGAAATCTCTTGAAACATTATATGTCTTTAGATCAATTTAATGTATCCTTACTGAAAAAAGAATGAATTTATTTATTTAATAATTATTGACTCCAAACTTGTGAACTTATTACATTTATGACTGATTCTAAATTACATTAAAGAGTTAGTTCACCCAAAAATGAAAATAATGTCATTAATTACTCACCCTCATGCCATTCCACACCCGTAAGACCTTCATTCATCTTCGGAACACAAATTACTACAAGATATTTTTGAAGAAATCCAATGGCTCAGTGAGGCCTCCATTGCCAGCAATGTCACTGCACCTCTCAAGATCCATAAAGGTACTAAAAACATATTTAAATCAGTTCATGTGACTAGTGGTTCTACCTTAATATTATAAAGTGACAATAAAAAAATAAGGCAAAAAAAATGACTTTTCAACAATATCTAGTGATAGCCAATTTCAAAACACTGCTCCGGAGCATTACAAATCTTTTGTTTCCAATCACGTATTGGAATAGATAATCACGTATCTAAACTGCTGAAATCATGTGACTTTGGCGCTCCGAACCACTGATTCGATTTGTAAAGCTCTAAAGCAGGGTTTTGAAATCGGCCATCATTAGATATTGTTGAAAAGTTGTTATTTTGGGTTTTTTTGGCACACAAAAAGTATTCTCATCGCTTTATAATATTAAGGTAAAACCACTGTCTTTACATGAACTGTTTTAAATATATCTTTATTACCTTTCTGGATCTTGAGAGGTGCAGTGAAATTGCTGGCAATAGAGGCCTCACTGAGCCATCGGATTTCATAAAAAATATCTTAATTTGTATTCTGAAGATGAACGAAGGTCTTACGGGTGTAGAACGACGTGAGGGTGAATAATAAATGATATTATTTTCATTTTTGGGTGAACTAACCCTCGAAGAACACTACATATTTATTAAATTTTTTACTAGAGATTACTAGAATTTTTTACAAAAATGATTGATTAAATTTCAAGGCTACATACTACTGTACAACTAGAGCAGAAACGTACAAATAGCAATGAGCTGTTGTCACCAAAGACATTTAAACTTGAGTTGTTAATACATGTTCACTCACTGATCTCCAGCTGTCTTTGTATCTGCTCTTTACTCCTTGTCCGGAAAGATAACAGTTCTTGGTTGTACATACTCATTATTTCTGCAAACCTCAGTGAAAGTACTGTGTGCTATTGATTAACAACATAAATGGGAAAAAATTAATAAAACAAACACCTAAAGAATAATACTGAATTTATAATACAGTAAAGGTTGACATCTCACCTGAGTACTTTGAATGCGGCAGTAGACTGAGCTGGGGTTTGCATTTTCATACTCTGAAGCTTTTCCTTCTAAATCTAAAAGGTTTTTTTAATGTGAAACAAAATATTTAGAGACAAAAATATTACAATCTTCAGTGTATTGTTCAAGGCATTGTACCAAGGATGAAGTTGAACCAGACAAAGATAAATATAGATATAAATGCTTTCTTTCAGAGAGATATAAAGCCAGGATTAGCAGAATGTTTATTGGAGAAGATAAAGGGGATATAGCTTACACATTTCCTAGTAAACAATAAAGAAGAGGAAATGAATTTGTCCAAATGGCAAACTGGTACAAGCAAGCTTCATTATTTGAAAGTCAAATTAGGCTATGCCTTAAAATCATTCGGGCTGGTCTGGGGCAAAAATTTGGCCATGGACAAATTCAGCACACCCGGCCCTCGATTTCTACTATGAATAGGTTTTCCTGGGGTCAGGGCCTTAAATTGGAGTAAATAAATTAATAAATAAAACAGGATGAAAGCAAATAATAATAAATATTACTGAATATACCGCTAAATAAATATTTCCTTATTTGTCACATTTGACAGTAAGCACTGATTTGAAGCTTGGATGCCAGAAAGTAAATTTAATGCTATTAACATTTGTGAGGAAAAAAAATTACACCCAATTTATGAAAGACACTGATATTGATCTTTAATCAGGCTCTTGATTTAACATTTAAAGGAACACTCCACGTTTTTTGAAAATAGGCTCATTTTCCAACTCCCCTAGAGTTAAACAGTTGAGTTTTACCGTTTTCGAATCCATTCAGCCGATCTCCGGTTCTGGCGGTACCACTTTTAGCATAGCTTAGCAAAGTTCATTGAATCTGATTAGACCGTTAGCATCGCGCTTAAAAATGACCAAAGAGTTTCGATATTTTTCCTATTTAAAACTTGAGTCTTCTGTAGTTAAATCGTGTACTAAGACCGACAGAAAATGAAAAGTTGCGATTTTCTAGGCTGATATGGTTAGGAACTATACTCTCATTCAGGCGTAATAATCAAGGAACTTTGCTGCCGTTCCATGGCTGCAGCAGTGCAATGACATTACGCAGCACCCGTGAGCCCCTGCTTGCACAGGGAACGTGCCTTGCAACCATGGAGACGTATGTGAGAGACGCTGCGTAATATCATTGCACTGCTGCAGCCATGATACGGCAGCAAAGTTCCTTGATTATTATAACTTAAATTAAAAATTAATTCAAATGAAACATGTAAGGGATGTCTCTCTCACTTCACCTTTTTCCTGATAGCCCGTACATGCCTGATTACATTAATTCTGCAGCAAAAAAAAAAAAAAAAACAAAACAAAAAAATCAATTTAGTTACCTTTTAATTTAACCCGGATTAAATCTGCTGTCTGCTTGATGTCATTGCTAAACTGCTCAAGTTCATCTCTCGCATCTGTTAATAAGATTAGACACAAAAATGCAAAAGTAAAATGACTGCACAAAACATTTTTGTTTAATACTGTAGTAAATATTGTAAATATTCAGGCTTTCCATGCCTTTTGAACAATGAAATTCCTGATTAATGGATGTGTAATATAATATATATATATATATATATATATATATATATATATATATATATATATATATATATATATTAATAGATTATATTATTATATTTCATATTTTTGATCTGAGTGTAACATTTCATGGCCTGGAAATCATAATTTTTAAATTTCCTAATTTTTCCAGGTTTTCTGTAACTGTGGGAACCCTACACCCTTTCAGACACCAAAGTGCTAAATGCAATTTGGAAGGACATAAAAACAATGTGCAATGTACTCACATGTAGGTGGGTTGATTTGTGTCAGAATGGTAGCATGCCTAAGCTTCACTTCTCCAACACAGAGGGAAATTCTCTCGATAAGTTTTTGAACCTCATCAACCTGTACACGTCAAAATGACTAAAATGATTCTTCATGTTTTCGTTTAAAAAAGAGAGTTCAACAGTTCTTATCCGCTTGTTACGTCGTGACCAGAGCCGTTGAAAAATTATTTAACGGCTCTGGTCGTGACGTAAAGAACGCCGTTTCCGGGTCCAAGCCTCGACTCGTTTCACTTGAGAATGCCATCGACGGCCGTTTATGAGCGCTATTTATTCATATTAAACATCAATCATTTAAAAAAGTTAAACATTTTAAATACTTACAGTCTACACAACAGTCTCCGTGCTCACAGCGTCACAGATATTAATATTTTAATGATTTATAAAAGATGAATCATTGTCTGGCCATCTGGAATTTTGATATGGAGATAAAGGTTGTAATTATATATTTTTTGTAGTATTACACCATATCGTGTATGTATATTAGCACCATTTGTTGTTTTCTTGTGGTATGAGATAGAGCGTTAGGACCCGGAAGCGCTGCCGCGTGACGTCAGACTTAACAACCGGATAGTTCTACACATCAAACCAAACACAAGAGCACTATGATACAAACCTTAGGAAGGAATTCCTCTAGGAAAGCATTGGACTCCCCAGGAGTAATTGTGGTGTCATTGCAGCGCTGCTTACAAAACAAATAAAAATGAGTCACGGAGACAAAATATTTTTAGCGTATGCAAACTTTGTTTTAACAGAAAACATGATAGCCTAAAAGTCAATACTGGCTAGTCATAAGGCACCAATGCAAATATATGTCATCAAGCTGTATAAGAGAGTGAAAGTATAAAACGTAAATTATTATCATTAATATTTTTAATATAATTAACATGAATTAAGGAAATGATTGAAGTCTTACGGCTGTTAAATCGCCAAGACGGTCCTTCATTTTAGCTTCAAAGTCGATTCTAACCCGTTACGCACAGGATGAGAGAATGACTCGTTGGTTTAAACTAACGTGAACAAATCGTTCTTTTGAGTTGAATATTTTTCAAAGAATCATTTGAAATAATTCACAAAAACGGTCTGAACAGTTGAGATGAAATATACACGAACTACACAAAAGAATCGATTCGCAGAATAACGACTCGGACTTTCCAACACAACTAAAGGACAGATAAAAAGCCCCGCCTGTTTACTTCCGTACATTTAGACGTGATAAATAAATCATTCTAATATTTATTGTACGTGCTTTCGGATTAATCACACGACGTCAGTCTTCAAGGTAAACAAAAGTAAAACAGTGTGAGTAGAGGTTAATTTTCAAAACACAAAACCATTGCTGTATAGTGCTTGAGGCAGTCATCCTGCAGTACAGAAGTCTGCATTTTCAGGACAGCATTTCTAGGACCCCACTTTGTACGTGCTAGCAGTTTATTAACTGAATTTTAACTCAAGAAGCAAAATGAACAATTTTTGCACATTAGTGGCTGACACCGCAAGTCTTGGACAATGCACAAGTTTAAAACCTTATTTAAAAAAAAAAAAAAAAAAGTCTTAAAAATGCGGTCCTGAAACTACGTGCATGCTCCGTTCTGCAGTACAGGTACAGGTAAAGAACTATCTCACTATGCGCATGCGCACAAATGTCACATCAGCCAGTTGCCGCTGCTATGACAACGTCTATACACACAAACAAACACGCGCTACCATTAGCAGTTTCAGAGAAAGGAGCAATTGTTTTGACTTTTTAAATGCAAAGTTATTTTTAAAACTCAAAATTCAGTTTTTTTTCTGACTGCATAACAGATAATACTGTTAAAAAATGTCCATTCCTCACAAAGTTGGGACGGTGAAATCTAAACAGGTATGTTAACGATGTTATAGCGATTGCAAATGAATAACTAATTGTGTTGGCTTGAGAAAGCTAACATTTTATCTACTATTTAAACTTTACAACTTTATCATTTATTATTATTATTATTCTGAGACTAAAATGTCTAACTCCTAGAGCTTTCATGCTTAATCTATCAAATTCTATTTATATCTATTTTAAACCTTTGGTTTAGGCTTTCTTAAGCCAACATCTAGTTGACGACTGCTATTTTACTTGAGAACTGAACTGCACTGTTGTCAAGACCATAAGGTTGATGTCTTCTCTCCTAAAATGCAGGCACCTAATGTTAACACCCAGCCAAAGGCACCTGTGGCAAAGGGTGTCAAAGCTGCAGGAAAGAAAAGGGTAGCTTTCAAATCACTTTTCATCCAGATAGAAATGTATTTTTTGTCACATATCTTTCAAAAGGATCTTGGGATTTCAAACATCTTTTGTAATGTAGGATGAGGAGGAAGCGACAGATACAGCTGAAGGAGAAGAATGGATGCAGGGGAAGACTCTTGTGAAGCCTCCGGATCAGCTGGATTTAACTGAGAAAGTGCGTAAACTTTGAGAAGACCTGTGGTCTGACCCTGCCAACATAATGTCAACATTATAGTGATGTTGAGATTATTATTAATGTATGTTTCTGTTTTTTGTGTTCATAAGGAGCTGAATGAAGAGATTACCAGAGTACTGACAGCAAACAATCCAAATGCTCCACAGAATGTTGTCAGATACAGTTTCAAAGTAAAATTCTGCTGCATCTCTACAACTTTTTGAAATTGTGGTCCTTAACCATGATGATTTAAAGTCATCAGCCTAACAAATCACTAAAATCTGTTATCTTTTCAGGAGGGCTGCTATAAACCCATCATTTTTGTAGATCAGATGGCTATTCACTTTGAACTAGAAGGGAATCTTGTGCACAAGGAATCTGATGAAGGTCGGAGATTGATGGCTAAACAAGCTGAAAGGGAAGATGGCGCAGGAGATGAGAAGCTAGACAGTTTGGCCAAAGCTGGAAAGAAAGCGCGGAAACTCACCAACCAGTTCAACTTCAACGAGAGAGCCTCTCAGACACTAAACAACCCCCCAAGAGTAAGAGGGTTTACTTTTCATCTGTTTATTGCCACATAGTCATTTAGCAGATGGTTTTATCAAGACTATAGAAAGACTATGTAGGTTTTCCGCATTTCAGTTTATGCTTAAGCCACTGTATTTTGCCCTTTTTTTAAAATCAAAATGATGTTTTGCAGGATATAAGTTGTCAAACAGAGCCTCCTCCTCGTGCAAACTTCTCGGCTACAGCCAATCAGGTGAGAAAATCTTTGCTGGTAACTTTTTTGTGCTACCCCTGCAGTAAACCAGCACTATGTCTGTATGAATGAATACGGATTTGTACAATCTGTGTCAGCAAACATTGCTCTTTCTGCAGTGGGAGATCTATGACTTTTACGTTGAGGAACTTAAGAGGCGGGAGAAAAGTAAAGAGAAGCAAGAAGGCCAGTTCCTAAATAAGGAGGAGGACAAAAGCAAGAAGAAGATGATTCAAGCAGAGACTCAGGTAGCTAGACAACAAATAAGATCTGACACAGATTGTAACTGAGTACATACACAATGATCAAGGAAATTACATATTTGTTTTTTAGTTCAATAGTGTGATTGATTTGTTTGATGGATTGAGTTAAAGGGGAAAAAAAACTCTTTTGTGCTTATAGAGCGATGACATATCCCAACTAGCTCATGCGGCCAAGATCATTGAGCGTATGGTGAATCAAAATATATTTGATGATGTAGCACAAGGTAATTATGAAGAAAAAAAAATATTTTTGCTGTTACGCCCTTTATTTTGGATATCTGATCTGATAGACCGACAGATATTGAAAAGTGTTC
Source organism: Chanodichthys erythropterus (assembly GCF_024489055.1). NCBI lineage: Eukaryota > Metazoa > Chordata > Actinopteri > Cypriniformes > Xenocyprididae > Chanodichthys > Chanodichthys erythropterus. The sequence continues at coordinate 19,751,648 of NC_090242.1, read as the reverse complement.
AAAAATTTTATCCAATTCTCAGATTTCATGTACTTTGAGGATGCAGCTGATGAATTTCGAGGGGAGAAGGGCACTCTTCTCCCGCTGTGGAAATTTCTGTATGATAAAGCCAAAGGTCTGTCTGTTACTGCCCTCTGCTGGTGAGTTTCAAACAAAATGCATCCATTTAAGTGTTTTTTGAGTAAAATAAAAAGCACCTCTTTAAATGACATTTGTATTTGTTTATTTCAAGGAATCCTAAATACAATGATTTATTTGCTGTTGGTCTTGGGTCATGTAAGTTTACTATTTCCTCTGAGAGAAAACCTTTGACAAATAATTATTTGTCAGCTAAACGACTCTGAAATGTGTTTCATCTTACCCCTCAAGATGAATTTACCCAAGAGGAGCGTGGCATGCTTCTCTTTTACACCCTGAAGAATTCCAGTTACCCAGAATTCAGCTTCAACACAGCCTCGGGTGTAATGTGCGTAGACATCCATGAACAAATGTCCTACCTGGTAGCGGTAGGTTTGCATGATGGCTGTGTTGCAGTGTACAACCTGAAGAAAAAGAGCGATCAGCCCATTTATAACAGCACAGCCAGCTCCGGGAAACACAGAGGTGCTGTGATGCAGGTATGGATGAGGTTGTGAGGTTGTGAGTCATGGGTAAAACCCTAACCCTAACAGTAAACCATCATTATTCATTACTTGCCATTCACTAGTATGCCAATGGAGCTGTATGTTCAATACAATGATCAGAATAGAATACTACTACTTGTTCTGTTATATACAGTGCAGTATTGTATACTGTGTGTAAATTTTCTCTCTGTATAGAAATCCTGGACGACACTAAATTTACCAAAATTTGCCGTACACAGCCAGAAAAAGTGCCCTGGAATTCGCAGACACATTTAAAGGGTTAGTTCACACAAAAATGAAAATTCTGTCATTTATTACTCACCCTCATGCCGTTTTACACCCGTAAGATCTTCGTTGATCTTCGGAACACAAATTGAGATATTTTTGTTGAAATCTGATGGCTCCGTGAGGCCTGCATAGGGAGCAATGACATTTCTTATTTAGTGACGGCCGATTTCAAAACTCTGCTTCAGGAAGCTTCAGAGCATAATGAATCAGCATATCGAATCATGATTCGGATCGCGTGTCAAACCGCCAAACTGCTGAAATTATGTGACTTTGGCGCTCCGAACCGCTGATTCGACACGCTGATTCATAACGCTCCGAAGCTTCATGAAGCAGTGTTTTGAAATCGCCATCACATTTTGTTTTTTTTTTGGCGCACCAAAAATATTCTCGTCACATTGTAATATTAATATTGAGCCACTGTACTCACATGAACTGATTTAAATATGTTTTTAGTACCTTTATGGATCTTGAGAGAGGAAATGTCATTGCTGGCTACACAGGCCTCACGGAGCCATCGGATTTCAACAAAAATATCTCAATTTGTGTTCCGAAGATTAATGTAGGTCTTACAGGTGTGAGTAATAAATGACATTATTTTCATTTTTGAGTGAACTACCCTTTAACAAGTGTCTTATAAATTTATAAAGCTTTGCTGTTACAGCAAGCTAAGTGTACACAATGCTCTATGATCCCCTTGTTAATCAGGAAATTGCCAAATGATAACATTTTGTTGAAATCTTGGATGTTTCTATTCCCTTTTTTGGAAACAGTAGAACACAGCCATTTTAAAATCTCGGCTTGTATTGTCGCCCACCTTGTATATGATGTAACAAAACAGCAAATATCTATAACATTCGATGAGAGTGGTTACATACAATAAAGTATAGACCAAAGTGAACATTTTAAGAACAGGTCTCTTTGTGTGCCCCACTTTTTTTCTTTTTTCTTTTTTTTTTTCAAGGTAAGGATGACTTTTGCCCATTTATGCATGCATAATGCTTACAGATTCATATAATATATACTATAAAAAATAAAACGTTTAAAAACATATTCAGCTACTGTTCAAATATTTAGGATCAGTTTTTTTCTCTGACAGATTCTGTTGATTCTTTTTTCAATTCATCAAAGAATCCTTAACAAAAGGTATCATTGTTTCCTCAAAAATATTAAGTAGCACAACTGTTTCCAACATTAATTACAATAAGAAATGTTTCTTGAGCACCAAATCATTATATTAAAATAATTTCAGAAGAATCATTTGACACTGGAGACTGGAATAGTGGCTGTTAATGGCTATTTAATGGTTGACAATATTACCGTTTTGCTGTATTTTTAGTTAAATAAATGTAGCTTCTTTAAAAACAATTAAATCTTTCCAACCCCAAACTTTTGAATGGTAGTGTAATTAAATAAAAATTAGGTATAGATTTGTGTTTCATTGTCTTCGTTATAGGTGAAGTGGCAGAAAGATGACTTGGACAGTAATCACAACTTCATTTCTGTGTCCGCTGATGGACGAGTGGTGTCTTGGACTCTGGTAAAGGTACAAAAGGAAACATCTTGTGTTGATTCTAAAGCAAGTCATTATTGTATGAGGTTAATTTATGCTAATAATTTGGATTTCAGCATGAACTAGTCTTCACAGACATCATCAAACTTCCAGCCATGGACAAAGTTCCTGATGACCTTAAGGATGTCATTGCCACAGGTATGAACCACATTACCACAATGGTACCACAGATATTATACCTTTTAAGTATTTAATACATTAATTCTTCTTCGCACAACCAATTTGAACACAATGATGTAGATAAAAACATGCAATGATGATGTTAGTGGGTCTTTTCTCTAGGATAGGGACAAAGGCTGTGCTATATAGTAAAGGAAATGTAATCACAGACACAGAAATCTGCAATAATCACCAATAAAACAGCTTTTTCAATACTTTATGCACATAATATGGATGTAAAGATGTTTTTGCTGCTGACCTGCACATTAGTCTTCAGCTGGTGTTTGTATAAATTTTCTTGTGTGTTTTATTCATGGTGTTATTTCACCTGTTGAGAGTCGATTATAATTCAGCTTCACCATAAAGAATTCAATTACTTTTGTTAAATGTTTAAATCTGTTTTAGCTTGTCATCAGTTCCATTTATGTTTAGATTGTTCTTTGTTTTGTTTTTGTTTTGTTTTTTTTCAGAAGTCTTTAGAACAGAAAAAAAAAAAACAGTTAAAATGTAAAAAATGAATAAATGTGAAAAATTGCATGCATTAATGTATTATCATCCTCACTGTAGATATTTTCTTTGTGGTTATAGCTGGAACATCTTTGGACTTTCATAAACAAAAGGACTACCATTTTCTTGTTGCCACTGAAGCTGGAAAGATTCACAAGGTCATTTATATTCCATATATATTCTGCATTAACAAATGCCCTGTGAACATCTTGCTCTCTGAAGATATTCAGTCTTGAGTCATCTCATTATCTCATTCATTTTTCTTCTCTGTTTGAATCTGGGATTGGTATAGTAGCATGTTTTGTTTGTGGAGGTTGTCTCCTGCTGGGCCGTCACTGTTTATATAATATCCCTTTGCTGTTATTAATCAGAGAGGAAGTGTTCTTAGTAGCTGTCTGTCCCTGCACTGCTATCACAGCAGAACGGGCGGCATCAGCTAATAACATTCCATCTCTCTCTCTTTCTTTATTTATGCTTTTCACTCTGCCAGCCAGTGGTAGACTAGCATTCAAACTATTTATTTTGACAAACATAGTTTTGTTTCTCATCCACATGCCACCCTTTGGTTTGTATGTCTTGTTTTGTTCTAAATTACAAACATCACATGCAAACACATGCCCTCATTTAAATTTTTTTACTCCTAGTGACTCTAACATCCCTCCATTTCTGCAAAACACACTCACATGTTTACTTGGCTATCTAAATGGGGACATTCCATAGACATAAGCCTATTTTATTTGTATACAGTTAGTTATAAATACTATAACCTAACCTTTACCCACATCCTTACCTTAAAAGAAAAAAATGCATTTCTTCTTTTCTGACAATTTTTTAAACACTTTACTAAAGAAAATATTTATATTATTTATTGTTATATTGTTTTTACAAATGAATATGTCCCCAAAAGGTGGTTTTGTAATATTTAGCTCAAATCTGGGTACAGATTTGTCTTAGAAATATGATTAAGTAGGCACACACACACACACACACACACACAAACACGTTGGGTTTCCATGTTTTATGGGGACATTCCATAGACATTATTGTTTTTATACTGTACAAACTGTATATTCTGTCCCCCTAACCCTACCCCTAAATCTACCCATCACAGAAAACTTTCTGCTATTTTATATTTTGAAAAAAGATAATTCTGTATGATTTATTAGCTTGTTTATTCATGGGGACATTTGGTCCCCATAACGTTGGGAATACCAGGACCACACACACAATGCTGTTAATTCCTCTTATCAATAGGTATTTGCCATGTGCTTGAGTTAAAGAAATAAGTATCTATGTGCCATGCTAATGCAACAGCCCTTACAGCTAAACAGATGCTGAAGGATATATGATTTATCTTTTCCCTGACATTACCAGACCTTCTCTGTCTGGAAGCAGACAGCCCTATCACACATTCCCACATTGCCCATCTTTAATGAGAGATTTACAGTCAAAGCACCAAGATGCACTTTCAGCTTTTTGACCTTTATATAAAAATGGCATGTCTTTACAAAATCAGTTGAGTACAGCTTAATAAAAGAAACTTGCTATCAAAACGTTATCTGATGATGGTTTCTGCTGTAATTCTAATGCTTACTAAGACCAGCTGTCCTATTGTACAGCCGTGGCAAAAAAGTATTGGCAGTGACATACATTTTGTTTTGCAAAGTTTGCTGCTTCAGTATTTGTAGATTATTTTTTCACATGTTTCTGTGGTGTACTGGAAAATAATAAGTATTTCATAAGTTTTAAAGGCTTTTATTGGCAAAAACATTCAATATATGCAAAATGTCAATATTTACTGTGTTGACTCTTCTTTTTAATAACCTCTGCAATTCGCTCTGGCATGCTGGATATAGCTTCTGGGCCAAATCCTGACTGATGGCAATCCATTCTTGGTTTTATAAGTGCTGGGAGTTGATCACAATTTGTAGGCTTCCGCTTGTCCACTCACCTTTTGAGAACTGACCACAGGTTATGGGATTAAATTCCGGGGAGTTGTCTGGCTATGGATCCAAAATTTCAAAGTAATGATTTCTAAGTCTCCGAGTCACTTCTTTTTTCACTTTTGTCTTGTGACATGGTGCTACATCATGCTGGAAAATGCACTGATCATCATCAAATTGCTCCTGGGTCATTGATAGAAGTTGCTCTTGGAAGATGTTTTGATACCATTCTTTATTCATGGAGGCGTTTTGGGGCTGAATTGTGAGGGAGCTCACTCTCTTGGATGAAAAGCAACCCTACACACAGATTGTCACTGTTCTACTTCACTGTTGGCATAAAAACACCCATGGTAGCATTTACCTTTTCTTCTCTGGACAATTGATTTTCCAGATGTCCCAAACAGTTGGAAACAAAGTCATCAGAGAAAATATCTTTGCACCAGTCTTCTGCTGTCCAATCCTTGTACTTCTGCAGAATTTCTGTTCTTGATGTTTGTCTTGTAGAGAAGTTTGCTGCTCTTCTTGACTCCAGACCTTTGTTCAAAAGTCTTGGCCTCACTGTGCATGCAGATGCACACACACCCACCTGTTACTAAAACCGAGCAAGCTCTGCACTGGTAGAGACACAATTTTGTCACTGAATATTCAGGAGGAGGTGGTTCTGCCACTTGCTGGACACTCTGGGACGTCCTTTAGCCTTCTTCACTGCAGTTGAATGCTACAATTTCCTTGTATGTGAGGCCATTTTGATGCAAAACAATGATGGCTGCATGCCTTTCTTTTGAGGTAACCATTGCTGACATAACACAATGATTGGAAGCACTTCTTTTCTCCTTTTATAGCAATCAGTCTGCATTTGTAATCAAATCATAATAATAAGAGTGATTTCTCCTGAATAGTACTTGTTCATACTTTCCCCTGTGCCGATAATATAATTAATGAAATGCTGTTAGCTGGTGAAATTTGTGGGGTTTTTTTTGTTTGTTTGTTTGTTTTTTGGTAAATAATGTGCATTTCGAATTGGACTTGTGCAACTAGAATTATAGCTTTGAAAGAACACAGATAAAAGATTCATCTTCGAATACAATGGACTACTATAAACAAGTTAAGTAAACCAGTAAACTCAAAAAATTCCAGATGGTGTAAAGGTGAGCTAGTTTTAATCCAAACTAACTCACTGTGTTATTCACTGATGTTTTTCTCTGTTTTACTCTTATAACCCAAAGTACTGTTGGAAATTACATTTTTGATAGCAGAGCCAATTATCTCTTGCTATAATAGGCTTATTTTTGGTAAACTGCACAAAATGGAATAAAATAAATGTAGATTTTGAAGCCAAACATTCTTCATTGTTTTAGTAGCTTCATCTAGCCTTCTCTGACAGACTGAGAAAGATGTTGTGCAGCTGTGTTTGTGGCTCAGCTAATCAGAATGCGAGAGACATACTGCTGGGCAAAAACTGGCCCCTGTCTCCCTAAAGAGCGACAGCCGACGCTGAACTGTGTTCTTTAGATTCATCTCTCAGATTAAAATCAAAGCCTTCTGTTTATGATGCGCTGCTCGGGTGACAATGAATTCAGTCAATCAAGCACTTCTCCTGAGCTGCACAAGGCAAAGACAACAAGAAAAATGTTATGAATCTCTTTGCAAAGAATTTTTTAAATGTCACTACTACATCTGCAAGTGTTAATAATAAGCACCAGTAGATAATTAAGCAGTATAATATGAGCAAGAATGCCGCTGTACAAAACAGAATTTTTTTTTATGTAAGTCTAACCAATAATGAGTGTATGTTTGTCTTTCACAGGGCTCCAAATACTATTCTAGCAAGTTTCTGGAGACGTATGATGCACACTTCATGACTGTTAGTCGTGTGAGGTGGAATCCCTTCCATCCCAACGTCTTCATCTCCTGCGGCTGGGACTGGATGGTGAAAATTTGGGATCACACAATTGAGTATGAGCAGTACCATTCCCTACAGCGCTATTTCTACAGGCAGCCTAATTTAGGCAATATCTCTCAATTAAGCTTAACAACAAGCAAGCTAGGCTGGCATTGGCATAAAATAGTGCCTTACAAGGAAATAAAAAAAAAATGCCCCCAAAAAGATATGAATTGTCCCAGTTTTTGTTTTTTATATTTATAACATAAAAAAATTAAGCAGTATAACACGAGCTACAATATACTTTCCTGATTTTAATATTTGTAATAATACATTTTAATATATTTAATAATGTACTTTTGTACAACAGTTCAATAAGCAATCTTTAGACACAATATTGTCGTTTTTACAGTTTTTGCTCTATTTTGAAAATGAAATTTGCATTTTTTTTGCTCCACTGACCTGCTGTCTCACGTTTTTGCTGTTAAAAATGTGAGATGCAGGTCAGTGGAGGTCTAGGGATGCATTTGATTCTGTGTAAACCAGATGTGTAAACTTAGTCTCTCTCTCTATTAATAATAATGAATTAATCTTTCTCTTGACTGCACATTTTGTGTATGTGTTAAGTGGTGATTTTAGATGCAGTATCCCTAAACTGCCAGCAGAGAGCTCTTATGCTTTGCAACATGTCTTACCAAGGTCAGAAATGGATATCTGTCTGTTGTCTATCCAGATCTGCAATGACAGAATAAACCATTAGAAATGTTCATATAATAGAAGTTGATCATAGATTGGAAAAGTATACAGAATACTTTTCCAGTCTATGCTCAACTTCTGTTATATAAACACATTTTAAATAGCTTATTCTGCCATTGCAAATCCTACAAAAACTTCAGGAGATAAAGCATTATGGCAGTAAAACAAAAAATGTGTGTTCAATACTCACTGCTGTATGTGTGCACTTGGATGGATGAAATGCAGAGCACAAATTCCAAGTATGGGACACCATACTACTTGGCTACGTCATGTCACTTTCACTTAAAAGCTTGTATTATTGTTAAAGCACTTACACTACTGCAAAATACTTTTCTATTGCAAACAAATGCTGTACTTATGAATTTTTCAAATTATCAAAGAATCTTATACATTAAGATATCAAACATGATATTGTCAGGTCTTGTGCTGGACAAATGTCAAAATTCATCTGTCACCTCAAAATGAGAAGCAGTCTCCTTTCATTGGAATTATGGAACTATTGATTCATACCCCCTTCTCTTTTTTCCTTACTGATTGTGACAGTCTTGCCTGAGGAAGTCCTGATGATGTTTTTTAAGATGTCTCTCTGTTATATCTTTAGACATCAGTTACTCCGACTGCCAACCTTTGAACATTAGATGATTCAGAATGGGAGCAATGTAGTGGTAAAGTTTTGTTTTGACTGAATAATAGCTTACCTGAAGTATACCTTACCATATATATCTATACATGTCTCTCAAAGGTCTCCCATTTTTACCTTTGAACTGAAAACTTCAGTGACAGATGTGGCCTGGGCTCCATACTCCTCCACTGTCTTTGCTGCTGTCACCACTGATGGAAAGGTAAACATTCAACTGACTCTTCTAATGCAAACACAATGGTAAAATCCAAATTTTTGCATTCTAAGTTTTTTGCAAGTGGTTTCAAATTCTATTTTAATAATAATAATGGCAAAAAATAATAATCAATCCATTCATCCATTTTCCAAACTGCTTGTTCTTATAACAACAATTATTAGAAGGCCCCAGAAGGCCCCTAGCCACAGAAACACCTCCTCCAGAAGCAACCTATTTCATCAGGAGGTCTCAGCTTCAGTGAGTAAACAATCAAGAGCTGCTGCTCAGGGCTGCATTAAACTTAGTAACTCTCATGACACACAGCGCAGGTCTTATTGTGTGTGAGGTGCGCATGAAAATCAAAAATCAACATTGGAGTGTGTGATTCACACATGGGATATTCACACACATGCCCCCTTATGAAGAGTGTAATGATTGCTAATGAAACACAGTAGCATGCTGACAGTAGGACGTCTTTCCAACAGTGCTTGACTGCACCTGTAAGCTGCAGCACACACTCTTTCTGTGAGTCAAGTGCCATGACATCTATCCTGTGGCCCATCATTAGGAATTAGTCTCAAATCACACAGCTGGTCTCACACACTTCTCTAAGGCTGCTTCAGGCATCACCTGTCAGTCTTGCATCTCGATCGGTTTGAACTGCCGTGCCATGGTGGCTTTCACTGTTATTTGCTAACACCGTTACTCAGACAGGCTAAATTACACCTGCCCTCTACAGGAAGCCAATCCAATAAAGATCACACTCCGTTCCCCAGCAAAACCAAACAACTCGAATGCTGCTTTGAGTTGTTTGGTTTTGCTGTGGTAATGGCTTCGTTGTGGTGTTATTATCCTATTATATATATATATTATAGGATAAAAAACATAAAAGCAAAACTTAAATTATTAATCGATGTGATGATGATTGTAATAATAATAATAATAATAACATGAACAGGAGGGGAGGGGGGCTTTATTAGTCAGGTCCTGACAGAATCTGTCACTTTTACTGTGATCATTAATGCAATCAAAATTTGCAGAAATTTCCTCCACTTAGAATTGTAGATAACTGTCCTCCAATGGAAACTAAATAAAGCAAAAAAAAAAAAAAAAAACAATAGCCTAATTTTTGTAAAAGAACAAAAGGGTTCAGGACATAACAGAGGCCTGATTGGAACTGTTGCATAATAACAACAGCTCAATATATGTCACGAACATCACTGTCATTGTCCAGCTTAAGTAAGTTCAGTATTGATTCATTCCATTGTAAAAATGCCTGCAGTACTCCCGACTTTCTGCCCCAAGGAAAAGTGAGTACGCCTGCTTAGAACCGAATAAGGTGCTCAGCATTTTTCTTCATCAAAGATTTTTTTGAATCTGAATGTTGTCTGGATTTTAGTGTACGCACACTCTAAGATCAAATCTGTGTGTATGCATTATAAATGAGGCCGCAGATATCAGCTGCCAGCTATTTCTAAACACCATAAAGAAATAAAATGCAAGCTAATAGCCTACGAAAACAAACATTGCTGAGTTATTTTGAAATGTCAGAACACAGACCAAAATGCTCAGTTTCTAATCTTTAAAGGGGCTTCCTTCTTTCAAGCTCTTAGCTCCAAAGATCTTGTGTTAGATTCGGTGTTACTCCTGCAGTTACAGATGGCATCATTAGTCCTGACATGGTGTGTGTCCTCTGCATCGCTGCGTCAGCTGCCCAGAATATCATCGGTCTGTTAAGATAGATTCACACTCGCTGACTAATTATGAGCCAATCTGCTTGACAAATATTTACTAATGAGTATCCAAACCTGTATCATGTGTCCCCCATCTCCCATCTCTGTCTTTCATCTGCCAGAGCAGAGACCATGCTTAGGTGGGCAGCATGATACAAGAATGACAATGAGTATGATGGGAATAATAATCACCCATCCCTCACTCACTCCGCTCTCTCTGTATCATTTGGATTTTTCCTAGAGAATGTTGCAGAAGATGAAATACTGTCATCCACAGACTTCATCTGTCGCCTGGGGCTCTGTCATCCTCCGAGAGATTCATTCTTAATCTGTATTTCTGAGAGACATATACATTTAAATCAATTTAATCATTTATTACATTTAAGTAAATCTATTATTACATACTTATACTACCTCTCTATACATACTATCACAAAATACAGTCCTCTACAGCAGATGGTCCACAGCATTGTTTCACATGCATTCTTGTGCTCATACATATGAATATATTAAAATGCAAGTGCGCACACACAAACTCAAATGCATCTTAGGCTTTCTGACACTCAGAGCCAAAGCAAGAGAATACATTAAAGAGGTGCTAATGTCTGCTTAACACTGAAAACATCAAAACATAAATTTTGAATTCATTGTAATCTCCTACATATATACTCCCTGTTCAGTTCAGTTGTCTGTTGGTTATTGTCTTTTTGTAATGTGTTTATCTCCTACATTTATTATTAAAGTCATGTTTGCTTGTCGCTAACTACACTGACATGTTACAATATTAATGACAAAGGGTAAAACTTCCTGCTCCTCTTCTGTTTTTCTCTTAGGTTCATGTATTCGACCTCAGCATCAACAAATATGAGGCTCTCTGCCAACAAAAAGTGGTGTCCAAGAAGACCAGGCTCTTGCACATCGAATTCAACCCTGTCCATCCCATCATCATCGTGGGCGATGACCGCGGCCATGTCATCAGCCTCAAGCTCTCGCCCAACCTCCGCAAGAAGCCTAAAGTAAGAGATGCACTAACATTATGTATAGGCCTCCAATGAAATCCCATGCTTAATCGACCAGTGCTGTTTCAATCACTGCTGTGCTGCATACTTCATGTGCTGAATTGCTGTATCCGCATCTTTGTGACTGCTTCAGACATGAATGTACAGCACACGTACAACCCACTGCAGTTCATCCCAGTTACTGAACACCTCAGTTTAGCTAAGTGACATTGTGACATACACATTAATGTAGCATATCGGACGTAAATTTAAATATCATTTGTTTGTTTGCCATTAAAACATAGTAATTCAAGATCAATCAGTTAGTCTGTACTGTGGGAAAAGAACGAATTGATGCAGAGAAAAAAACAACTATATGACAGAAAGTCTTTGCAGTGATTCCAGGGTGAAGGCAAATGATGTTAAATAATTCAGGTTTCTATTCTAATCATTTCTGAAATGTAGCAATTGTAGATAAATCTCCTCACCTCTTAAAGGTTATTGTGTTATTGATAACAATTGCCCCTGTTTACAATTACTCAGTTAATCAACTAGCCCCACCACTAAATTCACGCCATTGGCTGAATCAGATTTTTTTAATTTAAACTCCCAATTGTCTCTGCACAATTCAGCAACCAAAAAATTATACATTTCACCTTAAATGTTTAATGTACATTACTGTTTAAAAAAAAAATGGGGATCACAAGCCTGTGTTTACTAGTCAAAGCTTTACCCCTTGCTATTATACTGATGAGATTTCCCACTTCCTTTATTTACTATATTCTGTCTGTAATACATGCAGCCCCTTTTTCTGCTTTATTTTTCCTTTCACCATCAGTTCATCTGTATGTTATTTTAATTGGTAAGTGGTCTATAATGGATCAGGTTATTTTTGTTAATGGCACCTGTGTGTGAAAGTACTCACATAACTATCATCTTTTGTGTTCTTCATAATTTCCTTTCTGCATCTAAAGAAACCTGAACCCACTGACTGATCATGTGTTGAGCCCTTAGCATATTCAGTAAGATAGTAAATTACAATGGCAGCTCGTAATTAAAATCTTTCGGCCTCACAGACAAACTGCTGTCTATTACAGCTTGACTTGTGAAATGTTTAATTTGTTGTTTAGAGATCTTAATCGATGCCAGCACTTACTGTGGACGTGTTGTTTGTGATAGTCATTATATTTGATTGACTGAAATGGTTCATTCTAATGATGCACAGTGTCACAGGTTGAGTTGCTGTGTCCAGTAATGCTTTTGATTAGTAAGAAGTTGTATTGCTGCCATGGCTGTACTTACCTGCTGGAGAACTGCTGGAGTGCAATGTGTTTTAATATGACTGATGAGAGTCAGCAATGCAATGCATTCACTGTCTCCTCGAGTCATTAATCACCAGCCTTTCACAACCTAATGTCATTATTACCTCTGAAAGAGCACGCTTACTCCCCTGATGCAGTGGCTGATTTTAGATGGCTGAGCAAATGAATTTAAAAGTGATACAAAATTCTGTTTTACCTCATCAAGAGGCTGATTTGCATCTGATATAAAGTGTGTATTTCTGCACAAAACTAAATTGCAAAATAAATAATGATTGTTTCCAAACTCCCATTTTCAATTATTCAGGCAAACTAGTCATGACACACTTCACCTTAATACAAATCAAATGCTTCAAAATAGAAAAGGAAACAAAAACAACTTCTATAAATACAGACCTTTATGAAGGACTGTGATGATATTGATTATTTGGATAAAGTGCTTGACCTTTGCAGGTTTCCAGTTGTGCTAATGTGAGTATTGGTCAGTGCTCACCAAAGCCAGACATGGCCGTGGGACCCATGGGGTGGCGTCTGAAATGGTGACTGTAAAACAGCATGTTCAAAACTCAATAGAATCAGTCAGCTGTTTTCCAAGTCAGGACACACTCATATCTCACCTCCCATGAGCTTTCAAAATGCTTTCTTCCACCACGTTTCTCTGTGACTGTGACTTATCAATCACAGTATCCATATTAATCCTGTAGTCAGATCTCTATTTACGGACTGTTTTAGATTCACTGCATGTATAGTCGGGTCAGTATTCTTTCCTGGGACCTCAGTCAGCTGCTGATTTATTTTCTAATCTATTTCATTACATTCGGTCTCAACAGTCAGACACTTCTCAGAAAACTCTGCAGGTTTGCAATAACAGGGTCACTGAATAAACTTTAATTGCACAACATTGACCACAATTACAATAAACATTAGAAGTCCTCTTGGCAAGAGAGCCACTTAATAGCAGTAAAATCTTCCTCTTCACTTACATAAGAACTCTCTACTGATTCACAATAATGTTCTTCAGATGCCAGTCATAGAAAATGAGACTTCAGAAGTCATTTATATTCTGTATCGGAATTAATGAAGATATGTTTATATATATTTATAGTTTCAATAACTTAGGATATTAAACAGATCTTTCTACTGACTATGAAAAACACCAGAAGAAAGATGATCAGGGATCACCTGAGTGAACATGCCATAGTTCTGCTGCAGGAGGCATGAGGACTGCAGATGTGACTAGAGCAATAAACTGCAATGTCTGTAATGTAAGACGCCTAAGACAGTGCTATACAGGGAGACAGGAAGGAGACAGCTGATCGTCCTCGCAACGCTAAACCATGTGTAACTCTACGTCTCCCCAAATGCGTTTGAGAACTTGCAAGTGTCTTGGTGGATGAGAAGGCAAATCTGGTGAAGTCTAATGCGCTGTTCGTTTGGGGTGTACGCTCCACAGACCCTAGACATTAAAATGTGATTTTGTAACATAATAGTGTAATTTTTTTTAAAACAAATATAATATCACTCACTTTATTGTTGTTTACTCTACATTTGTGCCATTTTGGGTGATGTATGTAAATAACAAAAAAATTAAATAGGTTTTTATAAAATAAATTTTACGTAAAATTCACTTTAAAAAAGATCAAAATTTCTAACTTTCCTTCATGTTTTTACTTCATTGGGAATTTATGAATTGTAACTATGCATTTATGAGTTTTTTTTTTGTCATATTATGTAACAGAAAGCAATTTTTTTTTATAGTCTCCCATTGATTTCTATGGCTGTTTTTTGGGGGTGGAGGTGTTTGTGGGGGGTGTGGAGCAGTGTGTGTGTGTTCAGGGGGTTATTATTTCATTTCTGTTTCAGCTGTTGAATCTTTTTATCTTGAACTAAGTAACTTTTTTTACCTTCATAAATAGTTTTCTAAGTCCTAACGATGGTTAATTGACTTGTAGTGGTGTGTTTGAGGCGAGCACTAACCCCCTCTGGCACGTCTACGCCAGAAAACAGCACTTGCAAGTTGAGCTTCGCCGACCCGACACAATCTCACCTCACGTTCACGTTCACGTTCACACGAGAGTGACAAAATGCTTTACGGTAATTCAAAAACAATGTATATATTATGACTTTATAAGACAATTTCGAAAATTACCCACCTCCATCGAGTGTCCTGTATTTGCAAAACTACTGCGCTGGTGAGCGTTGTAGTCCAGAGCTGCGCTTTGAGTATTTAGGGGGAGCTTCGCAAATCTTACTGAGTTCCGCTTTAATTTAGATATGTAAGTTAAGACATTTTCTGGGAAAAAAGCAGTTGAAAGTGAGAGCTTTTTTTGCTTAGTTTATACATATTTGTGCACAACAAGGCTGAACATTTTCCAAGCTTATGAGGACAACAAAGATAGTCTGAATTTTTTTTTTTTTTTTTTGCTGTTATGCAGTATATATTTATGACCTATATATAAAGACTGACAATGACAACTTGTTCTCTTGAGCAAAAAACATCCTGTCTTTCCCTAAATGCTTAAGTCCCTTTGACTGACATTTTTCACTCTCTCAAGTTTATTTCCCTGACAGCGCTCCCTGGTTAGCATTTGATGAATTCTATGAATAGCTGTAACCTTGAGCTACTTATCAGAGCTCATTGAAGATTCCTGCACTACAGCTCTGTGGATATCTGAACATTAGCATTCTGCTGAGCAAATTTAGCAGATGTTCTCAGAGTGATTACCAGACTCATGATTGCTGAAATTTTGGAGAGTGTTTAATTAGTACGAGTGAATTTCTCTGTTAAGAAGCTGGTCTGGTCCGGTTTAGTTCATTACGGTGTTGGCATGGTCAGCATACATAATGATCTTTGATTATTCTCCCCCGAGGAAACAATGTGTCACTGTAACCGTCTCAGACAAATGTCATGCGAGATTAGAGGGAGTCTCTGATGCCAGCATTAGCGATTTTTTTCCGCCACAGCACACAGAGGAAATAACGCCTTGCTAACACCTCTCTCATTACCTCCACCAGTCGAGATGGAAATGTTTAAATGGGAGCTTCACACTGAGAAGTGTTTGTGATTGTCACTGGCACCCCTGGGTCAGTCCACTCACTACCAGCAGCTGACTCATCTCGTTCTCTTCATTTCTGTCTTTGGCTCTGCAGGAGAAGAAGGGTCAGGAGTTGCCGAAGGGACCGGAGGTAGAAATAGCAAAGATGGAGCAACTATTGAGCTCGCTGAGATAACCTGGCAAGAGTCATTAGAACTGAGGCAAAGTAAGACCTGGACGACTGCAAACATATATATATATATATATATATATATATATATATATATATATATATATATATATATATATATATATATATATATATATATATATATATATATATATATATATATATATATATATATTAGGGGTGGGCCGTTATCGGCATTAACGTGCTGCGTTATCAGGCGATAAAAAAAATATCACCGTTAATCTATTCTCAAAGTTGGGTTGGGAGCTGGGTCTATGATGACTTTCACCTTGATATTTTAGCGTGGATGTATACCTAGCCGAACTGACCCTTCGCAAAGACCCGCCCCCCTTAGTTACTGTTGCTTTGTCCGACAAGCCGCGCTGTCACGTCACACAGTGATAAATGCATCACGGAGCAAAGAGAATACTGACAACATGTCGACAGACAAGACAGAGCAGGTTACTTATGATATTAAACAAAGTCCCAAAATTTTTTAAGAAATTCAAACAATAAAAACGTTTTGTGGCTCTTTAATGTGCTGTGACCATGTAGCGCCTCAACTCAAAAGGCTCGTAAACCGATCATCTCTTACTACGAGTCCATTTATAGCATCAAATAAACATGAACGAACATGAGAATCAAACGCGGAAAGATGTCAATATACACACTTTTTCAAGTTTAACTCCACCGAGGTTTATCTTTTAACTCCAGACTGCTTTGTCGGACAAAATGGCGGGTTACTTTTAGTCATTATTTGGGTAGCACACATATTCTGAATTTCTTCGGCAGAATTCAAATGAGCCATTTTAATCTAGATTAATTCCAAGATTACAGTGAGATTAATATAGATTAAAAAATTAATCTATGCCCACCACTAATATATATATATATATATATATATATATATAGATATATATATATATATATATATATATATCTATATCTATATTTTTTTTTTTTTTTTTTTGTTTTTTCCTCTCTGGTCCTGTATTTAAACTGTTGTCTAGAAATGTGAGGGTACCCAAAAATAGTCTTAGAGTATGCCTCATAACTTTGCAAGATGTTAAAAAAGACCAAGATTTTGTATGGATATTTCAATGTATTTATTAAACATCTGTGATCATAATCTACCATTTAATTTACTGTCATATTCTCAGGCATTGGCGTGCACTGGGGCCTTATTGCAGTGCCCCCTGGAACACAACCCCCTCCCCCCCATCACTCATACCCCAACCCCCAATCCCCAGAACACGATTTGCTAGCATGATTAATTGACCAATATGTTAGTTGTTTAACAATCCCTCGAACTTGTTTCATAGGCAAAAAAACACAATAAAACATGCATTTCATCTTAAATTCCTCTTTCAAATATAAAGCAGCACAATTCAGTTATTAAAATGTATTCTCGCACTTGTATTTGTTTGCGTATGCTAATTAGCACAGCACAATTGCTAGCTGGTTAGCTGCAGGTGTGGGGTTTCACTGAATCCATCAGGCACTACTGAATGACTCTTGAGAGGGCATTGAGAGTCTCTTTACCTTTATATAAAACACTCAAGCAGAGTGGTACCGTGTAAGAGAGCTCAGGTACAGTCCCAGCAGCCCACGCTCAACCAACTCACTCCTCGTCCTAGAGTGTTTTTACATGCTGCCCCAATTATGCAGGCCATCTATGAAATCATGTTTTAAAAAGACTACTAATTAATGACAATCCATGTTGCCTAATCCACGACAGTACAAAATGTAAACAGCATTCTGTTTCCAATTTTTTCTTTCATGCCGTCAGCAAGTACCTCTGTTCATTCCTCTGATGCACGTTCTCTAGAGTCAGGACTGGGACGCTCTCCTGACTAGAGGGAACCTTGCATGCTTTGCAGAGGATCAATATCAGAACCAGTATGAGCAGAGCTACCAGGATGTTACACACTATGGCCACCACTGCAGCGGTGGATAGTCCCGTAGCAGAGATGGAGTCTTCGCGGTCACATAGCTGCATCGCTGACACAGAGACAGCCTCTCTCAGATCAGCTGTCAGCCCCAGAAGACACTTCTTTGATCTGTGACCTGTGAAGCTCAGCGCCTCAAAGCCCTACTTGTTGATGTTATCGTCATTCTGCTGTCATTATTATTTGTCACCCAGGCGTCTGATCCTGTGTGAACAAGTGCGTTCTACTTTTCACATCTCTTATGTTCACAGATCAAGGACAGACTGTTTCAGTGTTGGAGGAAGAAACTAGTCTGATGATGGACTAAGAATGAAGCCTGAAGGTGGTTTTCGGTCTGAAGAGCTCTTTCGTTAAACAGCTGTGCAACATTGCTGTCCTTTACTTGTGGACTTCTTGTTTTTTTCTATTTTCATTGGCTCAACTTTGTTCTGAGAAGTAGGTGACAATGGAAAGCAGAGTGGTTTTCTTTTGGATGAGATCTTGAATGTCATCACCATCATTCATCTTAGGCATTCTTTCCTATCTGAAAGAGAGAACAAAGACATTTAAACAGGTATTTGCAGGATGAAACTGTACTGTGCACCACACACTGTCTTCAGCTTTTTGATTTTGTTCCAGTTTTCTATTAAAAGTAACATTATTCACAGAGGAGGCAGCGGCGCGTTAAAAGAACTGCCTTAAAATCTTATTCCTTTCCTGGTGTGCTCAATGAAGCCTTCACGAGCCTCTGCCTGGTTACTGTCTGTCTCTGAAACTCTCGTCTGAATGCACAATGGATTTGGCTTTGCTTTTAGACACACGTCACAGGAAACTGTCTGCATTTTTTTGAATTTATAAAAATACACCGTTTAGTATGTTTTTTAAGCCATTTGGTTTACGAGGACACAGGAAACCATGTTACTATTACGTTGTAATACCCGTGTTATTTTACACATTTGTGTCCTCATAAACCATATATACAAGAACACACACCTAATAAAGTCTACATGCTGATGCTCTACCTGAAAGTCAATCCTGGTAAAATAGCATAACATTAGAGGATGTGTTGAGACTGTAAATGATTTCTTGTCTGTTTTGCTCATAGATTGTAGTGGGAAGTCCTAAAAGGCCCACTCCTCCACAGTTCAGCCGTGTAGAGAGGGGCACAGAACTGTGCACTATGCAGTGAGTGTCTCTGAAGAGGGGTTCCTCCTCCACAACCACATTTACACACATACAGTTACATGAATAATTCATTCCCTTCACTTTAAAAACACTGGAAATGAAGTATTATATCAGAATAGCATGACGGTCAAAGTAATAAAAATTCTGCCATCATTTACTCATCCTCATGTCATTTTAAACACTGTTTTTCTTTCGTGGAAAAGAAAAGATGATGTTTTGGTAGGGTATCGGGTGTGGTTTAGCACTGGTCTGCAATAAATATTTCTTGCATTTTTAGGCTGGTCTGCTTGTTGTCTAACAGTGCTCGTCATTGTCAAAATGATTGAGCCAATCAAATCAAAGACAGGCCTTACTAAAGTGGCTGCTTTACTTTTAACGGTGAAAGAGTGCGTAGTAAGATTTAAGTAGCTAAACATTTATTATTTGGCAATTGTTTTATGATAGAAATGTTAAACTCATGTGAAACAACAGTAATATCCAGTAATACAATCTACTAAACTTTTTTTAAATCAAATTTCACCATACTGAATAGAAAATATGAAACTTTTTTTTTTTTTTTGCATTTTTGACATAGACATACGAATGTGCATATATCGAGCTATGGTCAATGAAGGGCTTTTCTGAGGTAAATGTAGTGTTACATGGCATATTGTTTACAGTCTGTTGTATGGACGTTTTTCTGTGGTTGAAACACTGATTGAGTGATTACATGAGATATGATACATTTCAGCTTTCATTCATGTTTATTTTGTGCTATAACTAGTAAAATGGCACACCTTAATGTGGAGTGACAGATCGCTGTAGCGCCTCAGTTCAAGTGAAGCAGGACTGTGTGAACCAATAATATGTTTTGCTTTACTACTAGATATATTCAATAGTTTGATAGAAAAATGAACTCTAAAGAGAAATATATGCACTATATTATATGCTTATTGTATTTTTTACTTTTAAATGTTTATATTTAAGATTAATTAATTAATTAATTAACTGGAGTAAAACATAATTTTATATATATATACAGTCCAGTCCAAAAGTTTGGAACCACTAAGATTTTTAATGTTTTTAAAAGAATTTCGTGTGCTCACCAAGGCTACATTTATTTAATTAAAAATACAGTAAAAAACAGTAATATTGTGAAATATTATTACAATTTAAAATAACTGTTTTCTATTTGAATATATTTCACAAAGTAATTTATTCCTGTGATGCAAAGCTGAATTTTCAGCATCATTACTCCAGTCTTCAGTGTCACATGATCCTTCAGAAATCATTCTAATATGCTGATCTGCTGCTCAAGAAACATTAAAGTGTACAAATATACAAAATATTTGTGTACAATGTTTTTTTTCAGGATTATTTGATGAATAGAAAGTTCAAAAGAACAGTGTTTATCTGAAATCTAGTCTTTTGTAACATTATAAATGTCTTCACTGCCACTTTTGATTGATTTAATGCATCCTTGCTGAATAAAAGAATTCATTTCTTTAATTTCTTTTCAAAAAAATAAAAATAAAAAAATAAAATTCTTACTGACCCCAAACTTTTGAACGGTAGTGTGTAATGCTACAGAAGCTTTGTATTTCAGATAAATGCTGTTCTTTTGAACTTTCTATTCATCAAGGAATCCTTAAAAAAAAAGTACACAACTGTTTTCAACATTGAAAATAATCATAAATGTTTATTGAGCAGCAAATCATCATATTAGAATGATTTCTGAAGGATCATGTGACACTGAAGACTGGAGTAACGAGCTTTGCATCACAGGAATAAATTACTTTGTGAAATATATTCAAATAGAAAACAGTTATTTTAAATTGTAATAATATTTCACAATATTACTGTTTTTACTGTATTTTTAATTAAATAAATGTAGCCTTGGTGAGCACACGAAACTTCTTTTAAAAACATTAAAAATCTTAGTGGTTCCAAACTTTTGGACTGTTCTGTATATATATATATATGTATTATATATATATATATATATATATATATATATATATATATATGTGTGTATATATATATATATATGTGTATATATATATATATATATATATATATATATATATATATATATATATATATATATATATATATATATATATATATATATATATATATATATATATATATATATATATATATATATATATATATATATATATATATATATATATATATATATATATATATATATATATATATATATATATATATATATATATATATATATATATATATATATATATATATATATATATATATATATATATATATATATATATATATATATATATATATATATATATATATATATATATATATATATATATATATATATATATATATATATATATATATATATATATATATATATATATATATATATATATATATATATATATATATATATATATATATATATATATATATATATATATATATATATATATATATATATATATATGTATATATATGTATTATATATATGCATTATATATATGCATTATATATGTATTATATATATATATATATATATATATATATGCATTATATATGTATTATATATATATATATATATATATATATATGCATTATATATGTATTATATATATATGTATTATATATATATATATATATATATATATATATATGCATTATATATATATATATATATATATATATATATATATATATATATATATATATATATATATATATATATATATATATATATATATATATATATGTATTATATATATATATTATATATATATATGTATTATATATATTCATTATATATGTATTATATATATATATATATATATATATATATGCATTATATATGTATTATATATATATATATATATATATATATGCATTATATATGTATTATATATATATGCATTATATATGTATTATATATATATGTATATATATATATATATATATATATATATATATATATATATATATATATATATATATATATATATATATATATATATATATATATATATATATATATACAGCTATGGAAAAAATTAAGAGATCACTCCAAGTTCAGAAATCAATGTTAAGTGGTCTCTTAATTTTTTCCATAGCTGTATATATATTAGTCGAATCTTGAAATTTGTGTCAATACCCAGAAATATTTAATGGTGTTATTAAATATTAGTGTGTATAAAATACTAGTTTTTTTTAAAGATTAAGTGAACTTTAGATGAAAACAACGGTATTCTTAATGTAAAATAGGGGAAATTAGCATGAACAAATAAATAGACTATATTACATGTCGGTTTATATTGGATGAGAAGCACTATGGTACCAATATATTCTGTATCCCTGTTTTTTGGGATCCCCTGTATGCTTTAATGTATGGGGAATAAGCATAGTGAGCCTTCAAAATAACCATGTGTTTCACAGAAGAAAGTCTTACAAATATGGAATGACATGAGGGTCAGTTTTGCGTGAACCATCCCTTTAAATGCACACAAAATAGCAGACACACAAGCCAAGACTGACACAGGTCATGCTTCCCTTCATGCCCAAGCGAACCCATCACAGATGGAAGTGTGTCTACAAGGGGACAATAAAAAGATTAGAGCAGTCTTCCACAAGGCCCATTTGCAACTAAACTGGGTCAACATTCTGTCCAGTCACACAAGGAAGGAGAATAACAGCGTGGTCCCAGGAGATTTGCCAATATCTGCCATTTTTGACAACAAAATCACAAAAGTTTCCAACAACAGAGCTTTACCTTCCCTTTAATCATCAGAGATTCATTTTGAGAGGCCCATGAATCACCTATCCTCCATCCCAGCAAAGCTGTAAAGGGAGGGTTGTATACAATGCTAGGAGGAGGCTTTGCTGCCTCGCTGTAGGGAAATAATGGTGGGATGCCAGAAGTCTCATTTTCAGATGAGGAAAAAGGAAAGAGAAGGAGGAGTCATGCTAAAAAGCTGTCAGGGCCGAGTGTAACATACAGTGTGTAATTACACAGACCACATAAAGAGTCTGTTACAAATGTGCTTGTCAACCATACACAAGGATTTTTACCCGAAACCCACCCTCGACAAGACTTGCATACACTGCCAGCCAGCATATTAAAACCGAGACGCTTCGAGAGAATAGCAGTATTATTCTGGGTGTCATTTGAGCGGAAGTGTGTGTGTGTGTGCGCGCTGCCAGTGTGTTATTCTGAACTCATTTCTTTCTAGAAGTGGTGGGTGGCTTCCACAATAGTGCAAACCTCCTGAGGGTCTCCTGGCTGAGGTGATCTCATTTATTACCTAAAATTGCCTCACGCCACTAAAAGGGCACTTATCCTTTATTCCTAACCTCCTTTTGCACTCTTATCATATGTAAGTTTTTTTTGTTGTTGTTGAAATCAAACAAATTAAGTGTGGTGCTGCTTTTCAATGCAAAACATACTTATGCAAAAGGGGCAGCACTGTGAGGGATGCTGGGAAGTGAAATAGATAAAACATGGCTGTCCTTCAACATGTATTTTTTCATTAATCTGATTATTCACACAGCAGTTATGGGGTCATTTAAATTATCCCTCAAGGTGCACATCCAGGGTTCTAGACAAAAATGTTCCATATAAATATCACTTTATTTTATGGGAACATTTCTACCTTTTATAAATAGATTTATAAAACGGTTAGTTGCTGTCCTTGATTCTGATTGGTCAATAGCTGTGTTTTATTCACGATAAAACACGGCTATGGCCGCAACAGTTCTGTGTATCATTACACAACACCCTTAGCAACCACTCTTAGCAACGTAAACTGTATGTTCTCAACTGATATTGTTCATTGAAGCTTACTGTTTTATGTAGAAGACTGTTGTGTGAAAATGATCGAGTGAGCGAGTTTATTACTTGCATTCAGATTTAGCACTATGTTTATAATAAAAAATCAGTTTAAATATCCAATGTGTTATCTTGTCCTTTTAAGGGGTTTTCGCATGACTGACAGCGCTAATCAAAGCATTAGTCAGTTGCGTCTTGTTCCGTGTTCACAACAATTCAGTCTTTTTTTAATATAAATGTCACGGAAACAAACCCTGTGGTTCCCTCCACTGGCCATCGGAGGGAGCCATCACCTGAATACTGACTACGACTCTGCTTGTCCCCTTTGTACCCGTCTGCTCCTGTTTGACCCTGCCTGTATGACTACGTTCTTATCTAATAAAAGCATGCAAATGGATCCCTGCCAGAGTGATGATTCGTTACAATAAAAGTCTTCCCTACTGACTGACACACTCAAAAAGACAGTCTTTGCCGCCATCTAATGGTGTGAAAATATAACTTCTGTTGCTGTTCACGGCTCAGGGACTATTTTTTTCCGGCGGAAGGAAGGCTTTTAGAAAAAGTTTACTTCATGAAAGTTGCATTGATACATATTTCTGGCTTTAATATTTGTATTGTGTGGTAACCGTTTTATAAAAGCAATAAGGTACCCGATGCTAGTGCTGTATCGTGAATAAGCATATAACACAGTACTGCCCACAAGTTTATTTTATCAGTTCTTTTGTTTTGGGGTTGTTATATTTCTCACAGATTTCTGCTTGTTCTAAATCAGATAGAGATAAAGTAACACTGTAAGGATTACATTTATATGAATGCATTATTGAGAAAGCGATTAAATGTGTGAATTAATTCTACCTTGCAGCGTCTCTCTAATAATAGTGAAGCTGTGTGTTTAAGTACCTAAGAAATATTTGCTAGAACTTTTCACTTTTCAGTGTCTTTGTGTGTGTGCGTGTGCGTGTTATGTGTCAGCGCAGTTTAGAACGGCGACTAACTTACCTGTACAAAAAGCTGGTTAAAACATGCATTCACTGGATCAATATTGAGCATCCAGATGGTATAATCAAACAAATCTTGTGGAGCACTCTTGGAGAATGCATTTATTTGTCATTAACTGTTGGATATGGAGAGTAAATGTGGCCATGACCAGCGACTAGTTGACGTCACGCTTAAAGCGTCATGGCAGAGCATTAAAGTCGATTAGTTGGTGCAACCCCTATTTTGAACTATTGTTGCATTTGTGACCATTTAAGGCACAGTCTAGAGCCCTTAACGACAATTCTTTGCCAAGCTGCAGAACAGGAAGTAGATGTCCCCTTCATTGTGGGGGAGCACAAATGCACACAGATTGCTACCCAGAATGCCAGCTCTCCAAAGCCAGATGGAAATTGCCATAGGCATGGTGAGTAATCAAATAAGGCTTCATAATAATTACTTTTATTGCATTCTACACATTTAGCATGCAGTGGCTTACTACTGTATGTAGCTATTCGCTTGGACCCTGTTTTTATTTTGACATACATTACCTTGATTGTTATTATAGCTTGTAGTAATGCCATAAGAGATGGGTGGGGGTTGTCTATTGTAAATCTGAGAGCTGTTCTAATAATGTCTGCTGCACTGTTTGAATTATAGAGGTCATGGTGAAAAAAAAAGTCATCCTGATATTTTAACACCACATCTGTCTCATAAGCGCTTTGTTTAAATGAGCTTGTGTGTGGCTTGTCATTAACAAAAAAAAAAAAAAAAATCCAATTTTGCTAAATTACGAGTAATGAATTCAGTGTTAGAGGGCAACACGACTTGGACTCCTTTGCATTAGTGCAAATGAATGGAATCGTGCCAACTTAAAGGTGCAATATGTAATATTTTCGCAGTAAAATATCCAAAAACCACTAGGCCAGTGTTATATATTTTGTTCAGTTGAGTACTTACAATATCCCAAATGTTTCCAACTATTTGTAAATCGTGAGAAAATTGCAATTTTAACCAAGGCTCCGGGACGTGTGAGGAGGTGCCTTTCAATTGCGTCATACCCGCGTTACCCTCGGTTTCCGGTTTTATTTTGTAGAAATCATGGAAACACCAAAGACACTTTAATATATTACACGTTTTAATAGACAACTGATAGAACTTCTGTTTTAATATATTTATAGACAGAAAACAAATTGTTGTTGTATAACTCAACACGTTTAGTTGCTAACATAGCATAATCAGATGCAGCTTTTTTATTTTTAATAACAGTAATACAGCATTTTCTCCATCATACGTTTTAAAATTAATTGCATGTCATTTATCAACACAAGCCATCCAGCATTTAATATGATATTCTAAAATCAATCTAGCTTACTGCAGTGTCTCACAGCAGCCACCGAGAGAACGCACAGAGTAACGTTATAACATTTTTAACATACTCAAATGTATCTAATATGATAAACAGAGCTACGTTACCTCATACTCATGACCGGAAAAGCGTAAGCCGCGCCGGCGACTGTGTCATAATAAAAGTCCCGCTGCTCGTGAGGCGTGTGTTGCTCAATCGCTCCAGTGGCCTCGTTCAGCTCTCACAACACTCGGTCCTGCTCTGCTTCATACAACAGTAATGTTAATCGCATCCATGAACATGATTTCTTCCCGAGTCCTATTCCTATTCTTTTGCACTGTCCGTTGAGATGGAGACCACATGTCCCAAGATTCCGCTCTCAAACTTGGCATCATCAAGCTATGCCTTTGTTTTGAATAGGCCTCTAGCGACCTCTAGCGGACAAAATTATTACATACTGCACCTTTAACGCATTTAGCAACAGACTACTCATCTATGTATTCAATAATAAGTCATGAAGATGCATAAAGTCGCACAACAGACTTTAACAGCTGGTGCTAGACAAGCATGCAGTGAAAGAAAACATGATGAACTGATGAAAAACCTGAACCCAACTCATTAAATAAACAAACAAACCACCTCACCAACTGCTGTGAACCTGACAGCATCTGCTGCGACACCATTCCAGAACATTCAATGTCAATTCCATCATAGTATCCAGACCGCTGAGATTTAGCACTGCCATCACATTCAGTCATAAGGGAGAGCCAGAGTGGCACAGAGCTCATTCAGATCTCTATGCATGACTGGGTAGCCATCCATCTGAGATGATTTTCAATGAGTCAGTCGCCCTGCACTGGGCCTGCTCCCTGATTTCTCCTCTCATAGCACAAACATCTGAACAGACAACACCTACATTCAAGTGCTCAATGAGAAGGTGAGACATAAGCATACCCTGCAGCCACCCTCGACCATCTGAACAAGAAAGCTCTGTCCAGGGCTATATGTTAAAAAAATAGTTCTCTTTCAAATGCGTTGCAGCTTTTATGGTGATGAAATAAAAGCTATATTATACATGAGAAGCTAAAACTGCTAGTAAGTGGCGACAAGTCTTAAAGGGATAGTTCACCCAAAAATGAAAATGATGTCATTAATGACTCACCCTCATGTCGTTCCAAACCCGTAAGATCTCCGTTCATCTTCTGAACACAGTTTAAGATATTTTAGATTCAGTCCGAGAGCTTTCTGTCCATTGAAAATGTATGTACGGTAGACTGTCCATGTCCAGAAAAGTATTAAAAACATCATCAAAGTAGTCCATGTGACATCAGTGGGTTAGTTAGAATTTTTTGAAGCATCGAAAATACATTTTGGTCCAAAAATAACAAAAACTACAACTTTATTCAGCATTATCTTCTCTTCCGGGTCTGTTGTATATCCGCTTTCACTCCACAGTGATGCTGCTGCTTCTTCTTCTTTCCTGTTTTATGGCGGTTGGCATCCAGCTTATTGGTGCATTACCGCCCCCTTCTGCTCCGGACAGTGACGCTGATGACATGTTATCTAGTGCACCCGAGCATCGTTTACAGTCTGAGGGAGATGAAAGCTGTATTCAAGCTATTCTACATTGTCTGTATTTTGGTATTGCTATATTTTTTAAAATGGTGCGTAGGTGTGCATGTCGCGGATGTCCTAATCGCGTCACTGTCCGGAGCAGAAGGGGGCGGTAATGCACCAATAAGCTGGATGCCAACCGCTGTAAAACAGGAAAGAAGAAGAAGCAGCGTCACTGTGGAGTGAAAGCGGATTGACAACAGACCCGGAAGAGAAGACAATGCTGAATAAAGTCGTAGTTTTTGTTATTTTTGGACCAAAATGTATTTTAGATGCTTCAAAAACTTCTAACTGACCCACTGGTGTCACATGGACTACTTTGACGATGTTTTTATTACCTTTCTGGACATGGACAGTATACCATACATACACTTTCAATGGAGGGACAGAAAGATCTCTGACTAAATCTAAAATATCTTAAACTGTGTCCCGAAGATGAACAAAGGTCTTACGGGTTTGGAACGACATGAGGGTGAGTCATTAATGACATCATTTTCGGGTGAACTAACCCTTTAATAACTGTACCTGGTCATATCGCCGACTCCTAAATGACAGGTTAATACATAATTTGCTAATGCCTTCAAATAGAAGTCAAACACAAGTGGTTTATTCTGAGACATGCAAACATTTTTATTTTTTCAAACTGCATTCAACATGAATGCCCTTTATCAGTCACATGCCTGTTTAAGAATGAACTACATTACTTATGCTTGTTTTCAGGGATGCTTTTATACTTGTGCCACATTTGTGTGGCCTGTGCTACTAAACTTTCAAAATCTGTAGCACCAGTGCTATGTGTAAAAAAAAGTTTACGTACTGTTGTCACAATCTTCAGTAATGGAGCCCTGACATTTAGAAAGAGGGACTAACAGAAAAATAGACATAAAGCAAATGGGAAACAAACTGAGGAAAGGGAAAAAGCGTGACATTAAATGTAGCATTATGGACTGCACCAAAATGCCACATCATATCACTATTGTTCCCCAGAAACTGACATCCTCTCCAAACACGTTGTGTTTTGTCGGCACAGCCTCAAGGGTGGCGGCGGTAAAAGTCAGGTCCCCCAGCAGCACTTTGAGAGGTGGATTTATTAACTGTGCTCTGAATACAGACAGGAGTATCGGCTGTTATGGCGTGCAGTGGTGTTCTGAAATGAGGCACAGTCCTCACAGTTTTTTAATTTTTTTAGTAAATCAAATATAAATTAATGTCCTAGTTATACTTAATGTTGTCACATGTTCCTTGTTAAATAAAAATTACATAAAAAAGAGAAACCAAAAACAATTCTGTATTTTTACATTCTATTTATTACAGCAAAATATAAATCTCATCTATTTAGTTTTTTAAGCATTTTTCCAAAACAATAACAATTGTGAACAACTGTGAGCAACTTATTTTCATCAGTCATCAAGCCCGGTAAACACTGACACAGACATGAAGCTGTACCTTTAATTTCACCAAGCTGATTGAAACCCCACAGTCATCCTGTTTTCAGGCCATTTCAAGTTTGATTTTGACACGAGTCAAAGCAGGAATATCTAAGTGGCTGAGTTACTTACTTTTTAATCAGTCTTCTCATTAACGCCATAATGATGTTCATTCAGAATGATTCATGAATGAAAACAAGAGGCGGGATTTATCACATGAACCAATCCTATCCAATAATAACCAGTCATATCCAATCATAGAGTGCTTTCATTTTATAACATGGATTATTTTCTCATCCAATTTTTTAGGAGACACTGCCTCCCTTGCCTCTTTGAAGGAAATGCCCCTGGTATCAGAGCAGAGGTTTTTAAACTTTTTGATCCCAATGACCCCTAAATATGATGATTTGATTTGCTTTCTAAAATATAAAGACAACAATAAGTTTTCATGTATAAAGGCCCATTTATACTGTGATAATGTCCAAATTAAACAATTGACTTTTATGTCATTACATTATGTCATCGTGTATACAAAGATTATTATTGTTATTATATATATATATATATATATATATATATATATATATATATATAAAAATTATATATATATATATATTTATATATATATATATATATATATAAATTATATATATATATATATTTTTTTTTTTTTGCGACTTAATTTTATTTAAAAACAAGAGCTGTTGAAAAAAGAAAATACACTATTGATTTCCTCCTAGCATAGCCTTGGGGGTCCAAGAACCAGTTTGAAAACCCCTGTATCAGAGTTCTACGAATAAAGTCTATTTATAATATTAATAATATGACTAATAGTAAGAATACTGTCAATAAGGGTTGTCAATAAAAACGTGTGTGTGTTTGTGGAACACACACATAAAAAAGCTATTTTGAAAACAAAAATTGTGTTCCTCAGAAAGTTAAGTCATACAGGTTTGGAACATCTTGAGACAGTAAATAATGTTATCTAATTTATCTACACAGAATTTTGGGGCGTGCCTAAGATGCTGTCTGAGTACCCTTCATACAAGACGTGTTCTTTGGTTGCTTACATGGCGTAACCTAATGGAACTGACCGCATGAATCTCAAGACCCGTTTTTTAAAGTTAAACGACTTTTGACGGCACGTTTATGAGCGAGAGGCGACGCAACGGCGAGACGCGTGTGTACATATACAAATAAATACTAATAAAAGCGCAGACAGAACGTGTCCTCTTTGAAGACAGCTCACTGGGTTTTAATACACTGCCACTCATTGAATTATTTACCTGAGCTTATTATTAGTAACGCATGTCGGTTTACACTTTGTACTGTTGAATAAAGGATTAGCCTAGGTCCGTAAAAGATCGCGCGCAAAACGATCGACAGTGAACCTTTTTTAAAAGCGGCATCATTGGAGACAAATGATCAGAAAATAATACGCAAAATCATATTAGATCAAAAAAGCATGTCAAAATAATGTAGCAAACTGAAACATTCGAGACATCCCTCAGTTCATAACGGTGCAAATAAGCACTTTTAACACTTACCCGACAAAAGCAAGCGCGATGTTGACATGGCTTCAGAGGGGTACAGCATTCACAGTACCTGTCTGGATGTGATGGTCCATGAGTGTGAGACAGCAGCAGCAGCAGCATGAGATGAGATGAGATGAGATGAACTTCACTGCTCCAGTGACGCGCGTTAATCCCCACACACAGAGGATATGCGGAGAAAACGATAGGCAGACTGAGCACAATGATAAAATAGATCGATAAAAAACAGTCATTAATAGAAATGACTGTATTAACAAACCCATTAAAGTGTAAAGAGACACTAAAGGATTAGTTCACTTTCATATCAAATTTACTCACCCCCATGTCATCCAAGATGTCCATCCTTCTTTCTTCAAATGAAGGTTTTTGATGAAAACATTCCAGGATTATTCTCCTTATAGTGGACTTCAATGGCCTCCAGACGGTTGAAGGTCAAAATTACAGTTTCAGTGCAGCTTCAAAGGGCTTTAAACGATACCAGACGAGGAATA
The DNA here is from genome assembly GCF_024489055.1 of Chanodichthys erythropterus. Classification (NCBI taxonomy): domain Eukaryota; kingdom Metazoa; phylum Chordata; class Actinopteri; order Cypriniformes; family Xenocyprididae; genus Chanodichthys; species Chanodichthys erythropterus. The sequence goes on along the minus strand of NC_090242.1, from coordinate 19,720,475 downwards.
AGGGTCTTATCTAGTGAACCGATCGGTCATTTTCGGAAAGAAAAAAAAAAATGTATATGCTTTAACACAAATGATCGCATCGCAAGTGTTTCTGACAGAACGATTTCCGTATTCTTCAAAAAGCTTACACTCAAAAAAATAACTCTTTGAACGAACATAAAATAAAAATAAAAAAAATCATGGAAAGGATTTCCAGATGATTAAGTTGCTTTATTTCAGCATTATGCAATTCTGTTATTCCAATGTATTTATTCCCAGAATCTATGTAAAATAGTTATGTCCAACTTACTCAATTCAGTCATGGACAGTGGTTCGATTGAGTAAAATCTAATCAAATCAACCATGTTAAGTTAACTAGAATCAATTGTGTTCATTTAAAATAAAATAAATAAAGAGCAATAAATAAATTGTTTTCATATACATTGATTTTTACAATTAATTCTTCTTGTTTAATTTTGTAATTTACATAACATTTGTGATGTTCTGTGTTAGAAATCTAGATGTGATACTGGATTCATCCTAAATTGCCTTCACCTAAAACATTGTAAAGCCTAAATTGATCATAAGCCCATTGGCGGCAATGGTTTTACAATCAACATAGGCTTACGGTGCTTTTGGGAAATGCAACCCAGAGCACTACCACAGTGATTACTTTCTTAGTGAAGTAATTTGAAAGTTTGTTAGCAAGTCCTCAACCCAAGCACAAGTGCAACAGTTCACCACAATGGTAAAACTATTAATTAACAGAAACTTATAAATACCAACATAATAGAACAGTAAACATTAAAAAGTTTTTCCATTTTCTCATCTTCCTAAAAACTGCTTAAAGTAACACTTCAATTTACACTCCTAGTTCAGCCCCTTTGCAAAGCATGATGGGAAGTGAAAATCCTGTTTGATTGAGTCCTGGTTGGGTTTACTTGATTGAAACATGTTATTTCAATATGAAAACATCAAGTTAAGTCAAAGAGTAATCGTGTCAAGTCAATTTAACATGAATCAATCACATTTAAATGTGTTGAATTAAAATAAATTGTTTAAATAAAGTGAACAGCATCAAAAATCATTTTTTTGAGTGTACACTGTTATGTCCAACACCTTTCCTATTCAACTTACGGAACAAATGTGGCACCAGTTAAGATCTTTTCGCTAGATAAGACCCTTATTCCTCGTCTGGTATAATTTAAAGCCCTTTGAAGCTGCACTGAAACTGTCATTTTGACCTTCAACCGTTTGGAGGCCATTGAAGTCCACTATAAGGAGAATAATCCTGGAATGTTTTCATCAAAAACCTTCATTTCTTTTCGACTGAAGAAAGAAAGACATGAGCATCTTGGATGACATGGGGGCGAGTAAATTATCAGGAAATTTTAACATGAAAGTGAACTAATCCTTTAATTTTACTGAAAAGTGCGCAAAGACAGCGGAAATAGCTGAATAAAGCTACTTATTTGTTTGTTACTTAATGACGTACGCACTGTGGTGACAGGGGAGCGATTGGGGGTTAGGTGCCTTGCACCTCAGTTGTGGGCATTGAGGGTGGAGGAGGGCATTATTCATTCACTCCCCCACCTACATTTTTCTGCCTGTATTGAGAATGGAACCCGCAACCTTCAGGTTACATGTGACTCTCTAATCAGGCCACGACTAATGAAGGTATTAGAGGTACTGCCCTAATGAACTACAAATTATGAGCACTTTTCACTGTAGGCTACCAATCTTTTTTAATGGACACTTGAAATTGCCATGTACTGTAGGATGATGCAAACTGAGCCGTATTACTTACCAGACCATATGCTAAGTTCAGTGGTTCATAAAAAAAGATTGGTACAGCAAAATGTGCTCAAAAAGTCGAAATAAAAATTTTGTTAGGGCAGTACCTCTTATAAAGTCCTTTTGTCCACTTTAATGCATCCTCTGTTGCGGCCAAGAAATCACTCCGCTAATTGGGCTGATTGTGCAACAGGCTGCTCGCTGTGTATTGTCCAATATTAAACTTAAATCTGGTCACACCGTCACGCTTTCAGCCACATCAGAAGTGGTCTGATATATATCTGGTCCAGATGACAAACGACTGAGGCTGCTGCCATCAACCCCAGAATTTTTTTTCTTTTAATGTTTAGGGGACTATATAGGACGTTCTGTTAACTTCCCAAATGTTCTATTTGTAATGTTCTCGCACAAACATAAAATAACCAAAACAGAACATCCCCCTAAATATCGGGAACGTTATTAAATGACCAACAGAGGGCCGTGTGGGAACGTTCAGTTAATGTTCCAAATATCTTCTTTGTAACGTTCTTATGTGACCATAAAATAAACCAAAATGGAACGTCCCACTAAAGTCATATAAGGAACTTTGAACTGCAGTACTTTCACTACCAAAAGAGGACGTTTTAGGAACGTCCCAAATGTTCTGTACAATATAATAATTTTCGTCACCTTTAGAGAACTTTTAGGCAAAGTTGCACAAGGTCACGAGAACGTCACCTTCTACGTGTGTGTTTTATAGAAAATAATAGAGTTTGAAGTCACCGTTATAGAGGTGAGTGTTTGCTTTAGATGGGCTCTTTAGATTCTTGACATTTTAACATTAAATTTTTCTTTGGCTGCTTTAACTGTGTTTTTAGAACATGCTTGTTGTAGCAAAAATTGAAAAAGAAATTCTGAGTAGATGATTTTGATTATTTAGTGATGGTGGCTCAATCATCATGGAGTGTCCTGATCCTCTCCAGAGTCTGAACTGTGAGTGTAGTAACTGTTAGTTTTGCATTGTTTTAAATTCATTATACAGAGTTTTGAGCAGGGTCTTTCAGACATCATGAATCAGCGTATGAACCGCAACAATGCTGACAATAAACTTTAGTAGCTTGTTTTGTGATGCTCAAAGTTGATCTGTTTATCTGAAAATTTTGTCACCATTGTTGAGGTTCATACGCAGAATCTTGATGTCTTTGTGAATCTACATGATGCTGTCTGAATAATTTCTGCACAATGATAAAAACCTGTCAAAATATCAAAGCAGGACAGGATTTTATGAATTATCATAGAACTACAACAACATGAAAGAAATACAATGATCAGTGAATAAGACCATTGTATGATGATGAAATAATCAATAATGAGCAACCAAAACCATTTGACCATTTTTTTGATCACAACTGTTTTTTGTAACAAATGTGTTTTAGAAACACAGCTATAACAACTGGAGAAAAATTAAAGTTAAAACATCAATTGCAAGCGCTTACCTCTATAACGGTGACTTCAAACTTTATTATTTTTAATAAAACATGTTTCAAAAATGTTTTTTTTTTTTTGAATGAAAGACATAAAATAGAGTGGTTTGTAATAAGTGAAGATGCAGAGATCTAGAGAGATCTGTTAGTGTTTAATGTTGTTTCTGTTATCTGAGTTTTGTGAGGTTATCATTGTGCTGGAGAGTAGAGCCTGTGCTTCAGTCAGTGATGATCCACAAACACTGATGTTCTGCTGCATGTTGCTTTATTTAAAAGCTGCAGTAACTGTGTATTTGCTGATGCAGTGATACAGCAGTTACATTAGCTCATGCATGTGCTGCTGTCAGCTAATGATTCACTGCGAGAGAAAAGGTTTCATAATAACGATCCAAGAAATACCTGTACATTTTTTTTGAAGACATTAAAAAAAGAAGTTTTTGTTTGAACAGCCACTTTTGTTAGTCAATTTAGCTCTAATTTTCAATTAATTTTTTGACAAGGGCAGCAGGGACGTTCTGAGAACATTTCCAAATAAAATATGGTTCCCTAAATGTTCAGAGAACATCTTGAATGTTCTGTGAACGTCCACCAAATAACGTCCCCCAAACGTTAAAAGAACTCCACATCATGACCGTCTCTGAACGTACTGGGAACATACTGGCACAACTTGCTCTCAAGTGTTCACGGACTGGTGTTTTGACTATTCCAATATGGTGGACGACTTATGTATGGCAGACCATAGAAACAGCAACTAATAAGGCATCTATGTTAATAATCTATGGGTTCAATCAACTTTTGAAGTTTGCTGAGGATTATCAAGGAGTCTGATGAATTATCTGACGATACTATTCAAGCCTGAGGCACGTACTGGAAATATTCTTATGATTACTATAATTAAATAACATTTTATTAAAAATGTAGCAAAAACATTTCTGTCAAGAGATGTAAATTTTTACTAGTTTACTGTGCATGTAGATTATGTTTCTTTAATAACAAAACAAATACAAAACATACTGTAAATATGCATATGAGTGCACACATAACTTTGAATGTTTCAATATGCGTTAACGCAAATGACTTTATTTGAACGTTTCATGACACTGAGCTGCTGGAAAAGAAATGCGTAGTGACATCATTGCGTGATGATTTAAAGAACAGATAAATTGGGTTTTTGAACCGGTTTATTGAAACGAACAGTCTGAAAGAACTGGGTTCGCAGAAATGAATCGGACTTCACATCACTAAATACCACCATTTTGTGCCATCATATTCCCGCCAATAGAAAGCACAGTTCGTTGTTCTCATGTATGAGGGGGAGATTGGTGTTCTGTTTAATTCTTCGGTGAACATGATTAAGCATTATTAATTTATTGATTATGTTTTATTCCAAGTGCTTATGTATTTTTGCATTATTATAACAGTTTACCTTTTTGTTACTGCTAAATCACATTTATTTGTCTTTTTTAAATTTCTTTATTACCTTCAATTTTTTAAATGGTTTAGTCCAAGTATGAGGGGCTTGGCCTTCTTCAAGGGTTAGTTCATGATCCCCTGATTTACTCACCCTCAAGCCATCCTTGGTGTAAATGACGTTCTTCTTTCAACACAATTGGAGTAAAAATATCATGACTCTTCCAAGCCTTACAATGGGACTGAATGGTACCTTAGATTTTGAAGCCCAAAAAAGTGCATCCATCCATCATAAAAGTAGTCCATACAGCTCCAGGGGGTTAATAAAGGCCTTCTGAAGTGAAGCGATGCATTTTTGTAAGAAAAATATCCATATTTATAACTTTATAAACTATAATCATTGGTTTCCGGTAACAGCCATACGCAAGATGAGTTCCGGTGGAAGACTGACCTCTGACCTGACGTATGACAAAAGTCACATACACCTAAGATGGCTTGAGGTTGAGTAAATTATGGAATAATTTAAATTTTTGGCTGAACTCACCCTTTAAGGTTGCTTCTCAACTCATAGCTTTTTGTTTTCTCTTAGAGTCGGAGTGTAGCGCGTGGAGATTGCTTTGGTATATATTCTTCAACTTTCACTCCAAATAAATACCATTTGCGCATCAAATTTACCTAAATTTTTTCACCTCTTGCTGTGGCTCCATCTGCTGGTACATTCAAAACAGTGGGGCTGATACTGTTGCAGTTGTATGAAATAATGGAGCAGTCATATCTTAACAGTTGAAACTTGTTGAAACTTTGGACCAGTTTGATGGTACGAACTACCCCTTGAGATCATAGTGATTTTACAAAAGTTTTAAGTTTAAATTAAAGAAAGGATTAAATAAAAGATTCTTGATCCCATGATATTACTAAGTATGTGAGATCACACACAAAACAATGACTGTAATGCAAAAGTTAAGACGATTTTAAAGCATCTCATCTATGCATAAAAAAAAAAAACATTAAGCATAATGTAAGCCATATCCAATCTTAAGTTTTTAACATTAACAACAAAGTGCTTTGGCCACATGGTACAGTGTTGGTAACAGATTATACCGTGGTACTGATTACTATCTGACTGATAACCCAACATATTATTTCCATGAAAACACTGGTGCAAAGGTACTCTTTTTGTTCATGAAGAGCTTTAAGGTAATTAGGAAAGAAAAAGAGTTGGACGTGACAAGTTATCTATTTTATTCGGATGTGATTCCATGTTGACAGAGGGAGCTTTGTCAGTTATAACTGTTAGTTGGTGAACAGATTTATTATGGTGGAACTCATGATGTGAGATGAAGCACAGTTGGCCACACATGGTTAGTTCCCAGTAAACATATTAGAGAAAATAGTATAAACAGCTGTAACCATGGCGTATAACCAGTCTGACTTTTTCACAAGCTAAATAAAAAATATTTACCTACAAATCATGTCAGGTGCTTTCAATGTCATAAAAGGCAAGTAACTTGGCTCCCCCTAGTGGTGACCCTAAACAGTGATCACAGTGGAGTGAGCAATGTCTTTCATCCCACTATTAAAGGGTTAGTTCACCCAAAAATGAAAATTCTGTCATTTATTACTCACCCTCATGTTGTTCCACACCCGTAAGGCCTTCGTTAATCTTCGGAACACAAATTAAGATATTTTAGTTGAAATCCGATAGCTCCGTGAGGCCTCCATAGGGAGCAATGTCACTTCCTCTCTCAAGATCCATTAATGTACTGAAAACATATTTAAATCAGTTCATGTGAGTACAGTGGTTCAATATTAATATTATAAAGCGACGAGAATATTTTTGGTGTGGCAAAAAAACAAAATAGCAACTTATTTAGTGATGACCGATTTCAAAACTGCTTCAGAAAGCATCGGAGCATAAATGAATCAGTGTAACGAATCATGAATCGGATCACGGGTCAAACTGCTGAAATCACGTGACTTTGTCGCTCCAAACTGCAGATTCAATGCACAGATTCATCTGGGTAAGCAATAAATGACAGAATTTTCATCTTTGAGTGAACTAACCATTAACTACCAGTAGGCGCTGATCCTTTCACATCATGAAGACCAGAGGCTAGTCCATGCATCTGAGACTCCTGGCTGGTTCATTATGCTTTATTGCTAGAAAGGAAACTCAAGACAGGTGGACATCCATTCATCCACATATAAACATGCATGATTATTTATCGACACATGACTATCCATCCATCCAACCTAACAATGAGGACACCACAAATAGTCAAAAAGAAATATTTATTTCATGATAGAACGCAGTTTCCAAATAACTGACCATTCAAAAAAATTTACACATTTTTTTTTTTTTCAAATCATTTTTTCAGGATCCACGGACAGCAGTTGTAATATCTATGACCACATGCAATGGTTTTTTTTTTGTCCACTACACAAACAGGTACTAAGCCCCTAAGCCCAGCGCTACCTTACATGAGCTTCACTCTTCCATCACTGCAGACAGCTGTACTCAAGCCTGGAGTGCAGCTAAAAACATGTCAGATGCTTTATTAGAGTCCAGCACTCTCCCACCTCAATTTACAAGTTCGATTTCTGATGGCCGGCAACAGCAAAAGGATTTTCCCCAAGGAATGTATGAGGGACACATCCATTCACTTAAGGAGTTTACAATATGTTCAATATCAGACTTTGAGGGACCACTGATCAGTGTCAAGCATTTTATACTCTTTTTTTTTTTTTTCTTCCAGAGGTAAAAATAAGGACATTGATTTTTTTTTTCTCTTTTTTTTTTAACAAAATTTTAAATGTCCTGGTCTGCAGTGTGGTGTCCTGTGTCAAAAGGTCTGGACAGATAAAGTGCACTTGATGGCTGAGGTTCTTCAGCAGGTCTCCTCGTCCACAACAACAGCAAAAAAGAAAATTCTGCCCTAGCTCAGGGATTTCAATGTGTAGGACTGTAGCACCAAGTGTCCACCAGTAAGGCAAGATACTGTAACGCGGCAGGTTGCAGACGAGAAAAGTGGAATGGCAATACGTATACGTGCTTGTAGAAGGCGACAAAAAACAAAACAAAAAAACAAAAACCTCTGGGTACTCATGAAAATCAGTGCACACAACAGCATTCAATTCTCCCTTTTCAGTCCAAATCTGGACCACTAAGAACATGAAAATAAATGCTAATCACAGATAACAGTGTTTAAGGAACCTCTTCCTGATACTCCATTGCACTTTTGCCATCCTGCCACATGATGGTGGTTGTATCCTTCACTGTCTGAGCCAAAGCAATTCCAGCCATGACCAAATGCTTTCGGTTAGCTGCCCCTTGTTCCAGTGAGATGATGAGCAGATCTGGTCATCTGCTCATTTCAGTCCAAGAAATGCTGAGTCTCTTTTATGGCCTTCTGGTTGAGCAGAGTCCAGCTGAATGGGCGGATAGGGTCGTGAGAGTGCACCACTACAGAACAGGGTGTTAATGCTGCAGCTATATAAACCAGACTCTGTTGGGAGTGAAGACATATATGAAAAGGCACCGTATTTCTGGACAGGGCAGATGTACGAATTTGTATGTGCAAGATGTGTCTGAATCCATCTCTTTACCTCCACATTTAAAGGCATTACCATTTACTAAGGCAAATTCTCTCTGTAAAGAAATGCAAAGTGCATCTTTTCTGCTCTTATATATTCTTTGCACCGCTGCTGTTGAACAAATGTTCAATGTTGCATTCTAATCATAGATATATCTCTTTAATAAATTATATTTATATCTATATATATATATATATATATTTATTTATATGTCCCCACCCCCCATTATACCCCTGTGGCCAGCAGCACACGTTACAGTTATTACTATACAAACGTAAAGCCATGCTTGTGCTTTGGCCACTTCAAGTTCTGCTGTGTTCACAGTTTCCTCCTCCCGACGCTGAGAACGAACAGACTCCGAGCAGTTTTCTTCACAGAGATCACACAGACATTCCGAGAAAGGGAAAAAAAGCATATTCGTACATGATGAAAGGAGACAGAAGTACAAATATTCATTGTAAAATATGGTTCCAGCAAAAAGACTTCCATAAGGTGTTGCCATGGAAACCAAAGAGTCCTCTCCGAGGGCTGCGGATCAGAACGCAATCTGATTGGACGATTTGTGATCCCAAAGTTTCACTGCACCCCCTCCTCGTCGACGTACGTGGAGGGGAACCATCCAATCTGAATGGAAAACGGACAGAATCGGAGAATATATAATCGGAGACTCGCACATTCAGACTAAACGTTCAAATTTTGTTCAGTTTTTCATTACACAACAGTTCAAGTCTTCTAAAGTGATTGGCCAATGCATTCCAACTGGATGTTTTACAAAAACTACGCTATTTTCTACAATAAAAGTTGCTATAAGAATGAACTGGCCAAGTTTTTCATTTGCTTGCTTTATTACCCTGCCATTGGCCTCTCCTTTCCACCAGCCTTGGTCTCCACCAATCTTGCTGTAGATCTTGACGATGTCTCCTTCTCGCAGGGAGAGCTCTCTCATGTCTCGAGCAGCAAAGTTGTATCGCGCCACAGCTGTGCTGACTACTCTGGGTGTGAACACTGTACAAGGCCAACAACATCCTGAGATTAGTGCATGTAAAATGCTGAAGAGCACCATTGAATGCTTATACAACAGATGAGTGGACACTTTCTGACATTGTGAGTGAGAGTATAAATGAATGAAATCTAGTGACTACTGGTCTACTAATAGGATATTTTTTACAAGAATTTTATTAATGTCTGGAGCCCTAACAAGAGGATGCTGAAAACACAATCAGGGGAGGGATGTGGATGAGCGACTGAAATCGAAGAGGAATTGGGGGAGGTGGCATGGATGATGCAAGAGCATGAGCAAGAAGAGCAGTACCTGACCAGAAGGGAGCAGAGCTTTGAGAGGAGAAATTGAGGCCCTGAGGACTGAGGAAGGAGAAGTTGTAGGAAGCACAGGTGGCTGCTGAGACAGAGCGGAGAGCGAGAGAGAGAGAGCGCAAACAAATAAATAAGGAAGACGCAGTAGAGTTGCACAATACAACAGGGCAAAGAAAGTTCAAGGAAATGGTTTCCTTACCAAACTAAGGCAAGGCCACAGAGTCATTAAGGTGTTTGTATGTTTGTATGCATGTGGAAAAAAGTTGCTAGAATTCTTACAAGATGCAGACGACCCCCCCCCAAAAAAAAATCACTCTAGAGCTGTCATGATTTCAACTGTCTTCAACATTGATGATAATATGAAATGTTGCTTGAGCAGCAAAACAGCATATTAGAATGATTTCTGAAGGATCATGTGATACTGAAGGCTGGCATAATGATGCTGAAAATTCAGGGGAATAAATTACATTTAAAATATATTAAAATAGTAAAGTTATTTTAAACGAGTAAATTGTAATAATATTTCACAATAGTACTGCTTTTAACTGTTTGTAATCAAATAAATGTAGCCTTGATGAGCAAAAAGACTGGTTTCAAAACATTAAAAAATCTTGACAACAGTAGTGTGTGTGTATGAGCCTCCATTCACTGTATGGAAAAGAACACAGTAAACAGAGGCTTGAAACAAAATAAGGGTAAGTGAACAGCAAAATTTTAATTTCTAGGTGAATGACTCCTTTAAGCAGCTCTTGGGTTGGATATGGAGATCTTCAAGCCTTCCACAATCTCAGCCCCTCACAAACAGGCAGTGTCTTTATGCACTTGCATAAATATCAGTGAGTACCAGTTAAGCTTGGCTGGAACGTGAACAAAGGCACATCATTTATAATTCATCTAATGAAGCATCTGTTTATTAGAAACTATCCAGCTCAGCCAGAGTGGGCAGCTCCTGAACAACCAAGCCTAAGATGATTGACAGTTGAAATACCAGGAGGCGTGGCATACAGAATGTGAGGGCGGGACCAGCTGGCAGGGTCTGTTTGTTCAGACTTCCAGAGTGTGTCCAAAGATTGTGGAAGGCTGCTGGCCAGACTGGTGGGGGCTCAATTATAAATGTGTGCCAAAAAAAGCAGGAGAGTGAAAATAAAAAAGGAAGAGAGTAAGGGAGTTGAAGAAAGACATAAAAAGACATGGAAGTGAATGTTTACCTGGTGAGCGGGTATTGGTGCGAGAGCTCGAGCGTTCCCGGGATTTGTAAGGGTACCGTAATGTCGTGTCCAACAGCTTAAAGCTCTCTTTCAGTGAATGACTCTGATAGTACTCCACAAGCTCCTGTAATAAAGAAACATATCTAAAGTTACTTACAGAAACTTCATGTTCCAGCTGAGAAACTATGGCCTGGTTTCACAGACAGGGCTTAGACTAAGCCAGGATTAGGTCTTTGTTCAGTTAGGGCATTTAAGTAGCTTTTATAAACATACCCTAGAAAAAAATAAAAATAAAAAAAATTATTGGTGTGCATCTTGTTAGGGTTGTATTGGTTTGGGTGTTTTGGTTTTTCTTTTGTTGCAGGTCATGTGATTGGGGCGTGAATTCAGTACACCTGCTCCTCATCATGGGTCTATTTAAACATGGTGTAGGAGTTCATCGGGGCAGCTGCTCAGCTCTTGGTTGGGAGCAGTTTGCCAGAACCACGCTCTAATGCTGTTATTTTGTATTTTGTTTTACATCCATTCATTTGCACTGACAACATTTCAACTGATGCATCCATTCACTTGCAGTTCATACTGATTGACTCTACTGATACTGACTTTTTTGATTATGTTATTTTGGTTAATAAATATTATGATTGAAGTTATTCCGCTGTGTCGTCTCCCTTAATGTTACACCTTTGAACCAGGTGTAACAATCTTGAGACAAAACAATGGCACTGACATATTTTCAGATATGTCAGTGCAAGTTGCTTTCAGTTAAAACAGCTCAAACATGCATTTTAGTCTAGGACTAGCTTTTTTTTTGTCTGTGAAACTGGGGGCATAAGTATTATTATTATTATTATTATTTTAATTTTTGAAAGAAGTCTCTTATGCTCACAAAGGCTGCATTAAAAAAAAAGTAAAAGTAAAAAAAAAAAAAAAAATTACCATTTAAAATAACTGTAAAATAAATAAATAAATATAAAATTTGTTTTCCGAAGATGAATGAAGATCTTGCGGATGTGGAAAGACACGAGGGTGAGTAATAAATGACAAAATTTTAATTTTTGGGTGAATTAACCCTTTAAGTGCTATAAGTGAATTATGTGTAAAACTGCAGAAAAAGTATTTCAATGCAGTCTTCACCATACAAGCATAATAAAACAGTGAGACATTTCTCTTACCAGAAGGCTTTCGAACTTTTTTGCCTCTGTGATGTGAATCCAGTTGTCTTTCTCAATAACTTTAATATGTTTCACTTCATCATTAAACCTGTTAAAAGGAGAGAAATGTTCTCATCATTCATGAAACTCGTAGAATGTTTCCTAATAATACTATATATGGAATGTATACAGCAACAATAGCTATGTTTTCATCCAAAGTTGCAAATTTAAATTGTGTGCAAAATTGAGAAACTGCCACAAAATATGTAATTAAAATGAAAGTTGCTGCACTCAGGGAAGAAACCGTGGCTCTTTTTTCCTACATCATAAATGATGTCTCAGAGTGTGCAGGCGAAACCCAATAAATGCTTTAATGTTATTTGGCGTTTGAATTCCTGGTGTTTGGACATATGAGACGCTTCTGGGAGGGAATTAAAGCAAATCAATTTTTATGACAGACTTTGGCTCAGGCATTTCAACATGATCAAACAAACATTAAAGATGATGAGTTTTTTGTTGTGCATTGACGGATTTATTTGGTAAATGTGTTTTTATTGTAGTTTATGTGCATGTTTTCTTAATGGATAAAAAAAAAAACTGCCTCAATTGAGCGCACAGTTTTTCATGCGCATTTTTACAATTTATGCGCATCTTATCGCTTCCTTCCAGGATTTTTTTTAAAGCAATATCCCAAAATGTGCATAAAAATAGGTGAATAGCTAATGACTGACAAAATACAAAAAGAAGACAGAAAGAATGTTCTATTTTTGACATGAATACACATAATACTTACTTGATGCTGATTGCAAATCTCTCAGCCTCTGCTGTTCTCTCTCGGATCAGATAGGTGCCGCTGCTGTGAGACTTCAGCAGGTTGTCAGCCTGTTGCCGCTCCATGTTTCCTGCAAACCTGAAGCCCATAGGGAAAACACTACTCATTCACAAGCCCGTTCAATACCTTGTACATCATTACAGCAGTTTCATAGAAGTCGTTACCTCGACTTCTACCTTCCACCTTATTGTTAAAAGACAATAAAGAAACAAAATGCCTCACAATTAGCCTAAAGATAATCAATCATCATTACTGATTCTAGTTATGACATATAATTCCATGCAAATTTCACTGGATCAAAGGACAGTAGCAAAGTGCAAAGATTTATAACTGTAATTATATTTTTATTAAAGTAATATATAAAATGAGACTATAAACAGTGTATTATAAATAAAATAAATCTAGTTGTATCTTGGCATTGTAAAGAGTAATAAAAAATGGAAAAATCAATGTGTTCTCAAACAGGATGAAATACCAGGGATAAACGTAGTAATCCGTTTCTCTGGAGGACTGACGGCTGGAAAATGACTGGAGAGGCTGTAGAAAAGAAAACCAAAAAATGATAAGAGACCACAAGAGCTGGTTCCATTTCTAATAGTATAGAACACTGTCTAAGAGAAAGTAGGAATAATTTAAGAAAATATATGTTAAAATTATTTGATTTTGCTTTTATCAACCTGTACCTTAGGATCTAGACATGGTTTCACACTGGAACTGGGGAAGAAGCCAGTCTTTTGGGTTTGGATGAGCTTGCCCTTAGAGAAAAATGCAACGATTGACAGGTAAAGATGAATGAATTAAGGACTGTAAGCTCCCCAAAACAAGACAGCAGGTTATAAAACTCATGCCCCAGGTTTTCACAGACAAGGCTTAAGCCTAGTCCCAGACTAAAATGCATGTTTGAGCTGTTTTAACTGAAAGCAACTTGTACTGACATACTGTGTGTTAAAATATGCCAGTGCCATCTCAAGATGCACACCAGTAATGTTTTTTTCTAGGGTACATTTATAAAAGCTATTTAAATGCCTTAACTGAACTAAGGCCTAATCCTGGCTTAGCCTAAGCCCTGTCTGTGAAACTAAGGTAAACTATATTAGGTAGGACTAGGGTCCAAAATTAGTTATTTTTGCCATTCATCCAGGAGAGCATTTGTGTTGGATGAGAAGGCCTGGTTTGCAATCTCAGTTTAGTTAATTCCAAAGGTGTTCAATGGGGTTGAAGTCTGTGCTCACCAGTCAAGTTCTTCCATACCAAACTCACCTAACCATGTCTTTATGGACCTTGCTTTGTGCACTGGGGCACAGTCATGCTGAAATAGAAAAGAACCTTCCCCAAAATTTTCCCACAAAGTTGGAAGCACAGCAAAATGTCTTGGTATGCTGAAGCATTACGTATTTCTTTCACTGGAAGGGGCCTACTCCAACCCTTGGAAAAAGCCCCATACCATTATCCCTTCTCCACCAAACTTGACAGTAACAATGCGGTCAGGCAGGTAATGTTCTCCTGGCATCTGCCAAACTCAGACTCGCCCATCGCACTGCCATACAGAAAAGCACGATTTACACTACGCATGGGATTGTGCTTGCCGTTGTGAGGCTTGCATGCAGCTGCTCGGCCATTGAAACCCATTCTATGAAGCTCTCGCCGCACAGTTTTTGTGCTGATATTCATTCAAGTGGAAGTTTGAAACTTTTCAGCTATTGAATCAGCAGAGCGTTGGTGACTTTTATGCACCATGCATCTCAGCACAGTGACCCCGCTCTGTGACCTTACGTGTTCAGTTGCTGCTGTTCCTAAACAGCTGTATTGTAACATTTAAAACAATGCTATCATTCTTAAAATGGGCCAACTGACCTAGAGCTATTTTTACTATAAGGCGGCACCTAGAAAAAGTGTAAAATCTGGACCATAGAACAGGTTATCACTGTAAACATGGCAAATGTTTTTATATTATAATATCATACCTCCCACCATGATGTATCTGGATCTCCCTTCAGGAGCTCAATGACTTCTCCTGTCTGGAAGCAGAGTGGTATCTTGCCTGGAGGGGCAGGGGTACCATGGTAATTTTTGATGGCCACCATCTTTGGACCTTAAGAACACATTGAAAACAATTCTTATAAATTCTCATCTCTGCAAGAAGAACAAAGGACCTTTATGATTTATATTCTTAGAACACACAAAAAGCAAGCATGCATGCTTGCAAGCATGTACTATACACTAGATGTCAGCAGAGAGCTGAAATATAATTTCTTTAGAGCAGTGTCCTGTCCTGGAGTACCACCAGCCCTGCACATTTTGTATGTCTCCCTATATCTGACACACCCATTTCAGGTCTTGCAGTCTCAATTAATGAGCTCATGAGTTGAATCAGGTGAGACAGATGCAAAATGACATACAAAATGCACAGGGCAGCGTTTCCCAAAAGCATCGTAAGCTTAAGTTGATCGTAGCTCCATGGAGCTACAATCAACTTAGGCTTACGATGCTTTTGGGAAACGCTGCCCAGGGCTGGTGGTACTCCAAGACAGGTTTGAGAACCACTGCTTTAGAGCTTGTGTGCTGAATGTGGTCCATTTCAGTTTAAGAGCCTGAAGCTGTGCGCAGTATCTAAATTTTTCATATTGACATAACTACACTAGTATCTCAGAAGACAAAAATCACCTTCTACTTATATTCTTACCTGATTGTGGAAGCCCCGGCTCCTGTAATAGACAAAAGGGAATTTATGATTAAATGCACTTCAAAGTGTAACATAGTTTTTATATAAACATATTAGGCATCTTTAAAGTGTTTTACAAAATTGAGGACAAACTTTAAGATTAAATAAAGTGGTGAAGTTTGGTAAAAAAAAGTCAGTAAGAGAGTATGATTAATTCATTAGACATTAGTGTGGAATAATCTGAGAGATGGAAGTTTATTAGTTGAGGCCACTAAAAACTCACCGAATCATGGGGACCTGAAATAATAATGAGAGAGAGAGAGAGAGAGAGCACATTGTTAGTGGTTTGTACTCTTTAATTAGGGCAGATGTAGCGTACATTTGGTTCTTTAAGAAGCAGCTTTCTCTGAGAGACTTACTTATTTTGCAGATGGTAATGATCTCCAAACACTCCTTATGGGCGCCGGTCCCACAGCGTGGACAGTAGTATCCCTGGTAGAAAATACCCCTAAAGAAAGAATGATAGGATAAAAGTGAAAGACACATACTGAAGCTAAAGTGTTAGGGTCGGAAAGCAGCTAGGGCCCTGACAAATTAGAAATGTCAATTTAATACGATAATATGTCTTCATTTTGTGAGTTCCTACTGAAGATCAAACTCATCCACACACAACAACTATATTTAGTTTTTGAGTCTTGCTCACCCATGCATAACTTAGAACCATGTTGCTAGGATGCTGTGAGTAATTGCTGAGGCATTGCTAAGTTGTTCTGGGTGGCTGCTTTCTAGCAAGTCTCTATGTTAAGACAGGCAGCAAAAAAATATTAGCATACCTGATTCAAAACAGCTTTGTTTTTGTCCACATGAGAAACAATTACTGCCCAAACAGGGCTTCGGTCCACATTGACCAAAGCCCTCTTTGGACAGGACTAGTTTTCCTGGAAAAGTCATGTTTAATAAAGAGGCCCTATTTGGATGGTAATCATTTCTCATGTGGATGTCTGTGATAATAAATTTGCATTACACCTGACCTCAGTGATAAAACCCATGCATTCGGATGTCAATTTATTCACGATGAAGGAGCAAGTTTTGTGATCCTACAAACCTAGGGATGTGCTGCTAAAGCCAAGTTTACACTACAGGATTTTAAACGTTGGCAGATCACTGTGCTGTACAGACTACGTGACTTGCTGTGGAGTCTTGAAGTTGTTGGTATTCACACTATGTGACACTACGTAAATGATCTGCAACAGGAGGTTTACACACTACACGAGCTGACGACAACTGTGACCCAACGACTTTATTTGAAAATGGGAGTTGGGAGGAAATTAGATCAAATTTTGAATTAAATTTAATTAAAATAACTGTTTCACACATATGTTTAAAACATCCTGGCTGACCTCCCAGACTTAAGGCGACTGTTATTTTAGAACATTTCCATTTTTTTCCATGACGACGCGTGGCCAGCCGTGTGACAGATGTATTGCTTTTCTCACCATGTCATCAACTATCTGAAACTCAGATTCTCAAATATGTGCGAGTGATTGTTTTGTCATTTAAAAACCTATATAATGACCTTGATCTTAATATATAACATGAATTCATCCATTGTGCTGAAATACATGTGGCCAGTGAACTGGGAGAACAATAGAGTGAGTGAGCTTTATAGTTGCTTACACAATGTGTATCTGATATGAATAAACATCGGCAAATTATATATGAATGGATTGTTATTGCAGCTTCCATAGACATCATTGTATATTTTATTGGCTGTAGCGACACCACAGTGACACGAGTCGGCCGACAGCTTCAGATATTTAGCATGCTAGATATTTGTCAGGCATCTGCGAGGTGTTGGCGACGCGACAGCGAACTACCTACGTTGGGTAGTTCACACATAAAGATCGGCGTGCGCCGATCACTTGCTGATTTTCCCGATCACAGCCCAACCTGTCGGCGAGCTCGTTAAACTTGGCATAACGTGGTCAGTCGAATGATTGTCTGCTGTAAATTAAATGTTGTATGCTTTGAATAATAATAATAATAATAAATTCATATTTAATTATATAGTAGTTAAATAATATCCTATTTATGATTTGATTGAAATGGTTTTCTGTCTTTCTTTTTTTATCTCAAAATGATGTGTCATTTTAACATATTGGAAATTAGCGGAAATTAGGTAAACATAAAGCTGCTTGGCTTATATATTTAATGTATATAATTGTATAGGACAATAATACATTTTAAAACTTTATCACTGTAATGGTAAAGCAGTGATGAAACATTGTTTTGTAAATACTCCCCGGCATTTCAGTAATAAAATGTATATATTTAAAATGCATGCAAATTACAGTGAAGTTCAACAGTTATCATACTGTGTTCTGCAGTCGAGGTAGATACACCATATACTGATGACACTATCTGAAACAGATCAGATGTATCACTTGATAGTATGGACAATTAGTCCTACAGTAAATATGGAAACCAAATGTGTGTGTAGCATCTAAAGTACATGATGTTCTGGTCCTGACTTTAATGCAATTATATGCTTTTTTTGCAATTTTATCATCCGTGGGGCTACACATTTGATTACTTATGATTCAACAAGCAGCACAATTTGAGGTATCGTTCATGTCCGTAGCACAAACAGTGCGGCACAAGATACACACTGAAATGTAATACTTAAAAGCTTGTTTAAATTCTAGGCATGAGCCATTGAAAAAGTGATGCTTGGCTTTGGAAGCCAACTTATGCATTAATACAGCCCCAACAATCACTCAATGTGACTCCATATATTGGTACAACTAAGTGGCAACATTCAACATCCAAACAAATCCCAGGCCAGTTTGCACACAGATTGAAACATGGAGCCGTTATAATTAGCAGCCAATGTGCACACTGACCTGCGCTGCAGGGTGGCAAATTTAGGTCAGTGCAGTATGATTTCACACGAGTCAATACAGCCAATCAGCGAAGCAGCTCATGTAATAGAGGTCAGACCAGTAGCCTAGTAACATGGGTCGTAGCCCGTTTCAGTCCACTGCGCTGCCTCTGTAATCCAGCGAGAAGTGGTGGTTGTGTGTGAGAGCCCTCACCTCAGCAGCTTTTTACAGGCTCTGCAGTTGGTGTTCTTTTCAAACGTGTGCATTTGGAAGTTGTGCTGGTTGGCAGTGGCTCTTTCGGGTTTGATGTTTGACCTGTGTGGATGAATGATTGCACATTTGTGATACGGTGATCAAAGAGAAAAATACTGTGTAATTTTGACACCGGTGCAGTACTAACGTACATGGCCATCTCAAACTGCTCCATCCACTTGCGTTTGGTGTCTTCTGTCTTGCAGAAGAACTGGAAGCCCTGTTTCCCCTGCAGATGGATCAGGTAGAAGCCATAGGACCACTAAGGGTGGAAAGAAGAAAGTTGATGGAGGGAGGGATGATGAGGAAAAGCAGAGAGAAAGCAGCAATGGATTGAAAATGTTTTCGGGTTGTTCACATATCCGTTTTTTTTTTTTTTTGGCAAAGTCACATAGTCCGTGAGGGATGGATCGTTAATGTGTGTTAAATGTGCACTATTATTAGGCACATATCTAAGTGTTTGTGCGAAGTGTTGAAGCTGAAGTATTAGCACGCTTATTAAGACATGTTGGCACCAGCGCAATCACTTAATAAATGTTTTATGAGTCAGTGTTGGCTGCAAAGATGAAGATGATGATGCCGAGTCGCCATGTCTGCAGTTCCAAGCTTTCTATAGATATATGTCTCATGTCTGTGAGGCAAGTAGCCTATACGTGGAGTTTCGATTCATTTTGGTGACCCGCTCCAGTTCATGGAAACCGAGACGGCAAAAGTGCATCCTGTTTCTTTATTTTACAAAAGCACAACATTTTGTTGTTGTAATGAGTTTACACAAATAAAAGTAGACTTTACAGTTTTGAATGATGTATTACTCTTATATGTCTAAACAAAACTGAGGAAGCATTTAAAGTTGTTTCCGCTGCTGTCAGGAAAAAAGACAAGTGAATGCACCGGCTCCTCATCACGCAGTAAGCTTGTTAATACTTTAGCCTCCACGAACACGAGTGTGTGCCTAATAATAGCGCACAAATATTTAGGTTAACGTTAGAGCCAGCAGCCAAGTAAAGCTGCTACTAGTCGTGCATCTTCGGAAGCGGAGCCATGTGGAAAGTTACAAAAAATGCTGCGATTATTACATGATGATTACATGAATTCGCTTGTTTTCTTTCTGTATTGACGAGTTCCCTATTGAAGCAGGATGTTTGGGGGTGGGACATTTTTGCTCGTCTCCTGTTTTTGAAAATAGCCAAAAGCCTTTAAATGCATTAGGCCGCAAACAACGATTTGTCGCTTGCTTGTCTGTAGCATTATTAAGATCCTTATTCTCATTCTAGAAAGAATTTCTCTGAATAAAAATCTTGTAGTGCAGGATAAGTCATCAATTATTTTAAATGCATTTACACTACCATTCAAATGTTTGGGGTCTTTTTTTTTATTTGATAAATATTTTGGGGCACCGATGTGGCCAGATGGTTAGAGAGTCAGACTTGTAACCCGAAGGTCACGGGTTCGAGTCTCGGTACTGGCAGGAAATGTAGGTGGGGGAGTGAATGAGCAGTGCTCTCTTCCATTCTCATAACCCACAACTGAGGCAAACAGCAAAAATGGCTGCCCACTGCCCTGGGTGTGTGTTCATGAAATGCAGAGCACAAATTCCGAGCATGGGACACCATACTTTGCTACACGTTACTTTCCTTTTTTTTTTTTTTTTAAATAATTTTTTAAAAATTTAATTTGGCAAAGCTGAATTTTCCGCAGCCATTACTCCAGTCTTCAGCTCCACATGATCCTTCAGAAATAATTTTAATATGCTGATTTGGTGCTGAAGTAACATTTCTTGTTATCATAGTAGAAAGTAGATGGATTTTTATTCAGTATTATTTGATGAATAAAAAGTTCAAAAGAACAGCAATTATTTGAATTCTGTGACATTATATTAGCAATAAATAAAAGTATTAATTTCTTTTAAAAAATCCTATTGACCCAAAACAATTACATTAAAAGTTAATTTAATTTTGCTGGACTAGCATACATCTCAAAGCTAATAGATGCAGACTCATTTTGACTTCATGGGGTCTTTTAGATGCTGTGTCAAGTAAAAAAGAACTTACACTTTGAAAAATGCATCTCAATGGATTCTGCAGCACATCTTTGGAAAAATCTTAATCAAATTGATTTGTAAAAACAGCTGATTCAATTCTGGGAGCATAAAGCTGCTGTGTATCTCTTGAGATGACAGAAAACAGATCACAACATCACACAAGTGTAAGGCACAATAACAGCAACTCAATGCTTAGAGAACATGAGCATTCAGCTTACCATTTTCCCACTTGACTGGTAGGCATGCAAAGAGATTGAAGGCGGAGAGAGAACAAGAGAGAAAGAGAGGGACACCCTGTTACACATGCATTCTCACATACATGCAAAAAATCCTGATTGTTAGATTCATGGAGAATGCATAGGCTTCTCTGGATTTACACACAAGCTAGACCACAGAAGAGGGCAGTGCATCATCTTTGATTGGTTGAATTTATGAGCATCATGCTTTAACATTCAAGGACAAGTATATAATGAATGCAGTCTATCTGTGCCGTTCACCAAGCAAAAAAAAAAAAAAAATCAGATCAGTCCATTTGCATTTGCAAGTTTAAAACACAATACATAAAGATCATGGCCGTAATCAATTTGAATGAAGCAGTAAAATCGGGTATAGTTATTCTTAAACAGGCCCAATGGCTGGTGAATCAAAGGCCTCTCACCTTTTTCATATCACGGTTATTCATGGGGTCATCGGACATCTTGTAAAAGTGAAGCTCGATGATCTCTTTTAACTCATAATTATAGTTTTTTCTCTTGCAAACAATCACAACTTTATCAAATAGGAAGATGTATCTAGGTACAGAAAACAGAAAAAAAAGATAATCTGTTTTGTAGCAGAACAGGTCAAGAACCATTTTTATTGTTGCATATGAAAACATATAATGAAAGTGCAGTCGTACCTGTCTTGTTTGGTCCGGTTAACTATAGAGCACACTTTAAGCTCTCCATCTATCTTTGGCCTACCGTACTCCTCGAGCTTCACCTGCTGTGAATCACATGTGCGCACACACGCACACAAACACTTATTACATTTATATTGACATAAAGGCTTGAGGAATTTCAAACATTACTTTGTGACATACACTACATCCAAGCATCACTAGTTCCAGTATACAAAGAATTTAGTATCTTATTACATAAAATGGAATTGCAAAAATGACAGATTTCTCAAATACTGCCCGTCTGTCAAATGGATAGTTCTACGGATATACTTTTTACTAAAAAACTTTGTTTTGCAAGCATGTCAAAGGTTTTGGTTTAGATACATTTTTGCATGTCAGTTTTGTTTGTAGATTCTTTTTTGTGAATCAGTCACTGATGAATTGACAGTTAACATTTATATTGGTAGGTTTCAACTGGAATGACAATGTGTTCTTTCCATCTGTGTGCATTTTTTTTTTTTTTTTGCAATATCTTTTTTTTCCTGCATAATATACTGTATAATATACATAAACTGTACTGTATAAACATAAGAGTATCATAAAATCTTAAAATAAAAGATATTAAAGTATTGCTACAGTTGTTGCTATAATATAAGCTATTAAAGGCATGGCAAAGCTCACAGTGAATGTCTTTTGTCTGTAAGTGGCATGCCTTATTGGCTCATTGATGTTTAGCTGCAGGCATCATCTGCAGCACAGACCCTCACATAAATAAACCAGAGCTGATACTAACTCCTACATTAGCTACTGAGAGAGAATACACTGATTTCAATCCCTTTAAACACAGTCCTAAACACATCCTGTGCTTGTGGCCTGGAGGCTTTCAGGATTTATTTTACTGAACAGTAGTGACAGATGGGGGGCAGGTGGAGGCTTGTAAACAACTAAATGTTTGGGGATAAAGAGGAATTGGCCAGCATGCTAAAATGTGCACAACCTCAGACATCATAATTCTTTTAAATGACACAATAGAGGGTCCAACCTGATTTTTGCAATCCTCATAAAAGCTATCTGTGACCTAATACTATGAATTAGCTTTAAGTCAATACCAAAATTCTGATACCAGCTGTGATGTTCTCAGCATTGATATTACATGCAACTTGAAGTACTCCAACAGAACACACACAACAGTAAGTTGGCCATTGAATATGCATGAGATATTAGCACAGCATTTAACTGGAAATAAGTACACATGGAAAATGTAATGTACAGGTAAATAAGGCCCATCTTTTAATCAAACAGGGTCATAAAATGAATTATTACTGGCCAAGCTTTAACGTGTGCACCATGTCTGCATTGATTATGCCAGTGTATCGCACAACTTCATGAACACTTACTAGATTTTCTATTGAGCTCTGAAATTCACTTATTTTCTTCAGTGTTTCATTGTCTCTCTTCACCTCATTGATGTACATGGCCAGGTCCTTTGAAGACAGATAAACAAAGGCAAGACACTCAGATAAAAACACCAAGCCACTTGTCCTCCAAAATACAAAGTCCCAGAGATTCTTACAAATAAAAGATCTTTAGGGTATAATTATATTACAAACCAACTACCGACATCAAACATTGTATGGGGATATTAAGATGTATATGATGGTTGTATTAGAGTTCACACCTGCATGGCTTCTAGTGCCTCTTTAAGCTGCTGCCTCTCCGGCCGGTCCATAGAGTGACTTACTAACTCCTGTGGACACACAGCATAATAACAAGTCAAGCATAGAGAATTTTGAATTGCATGATGACATATCCAGGTGATATTTTACTCCAAAAGACATTATTTTAATAGTAAATTGTCCTCCAAAGCTGCCAAACGAATAAATAAATAAATGACATTCTTAGGTGTGCAATTATTCCAGTAAATGCAAAGACACTGACCAAGCGAATAAATATGACAAACTATTTCCATGTTTTTTCCACTAAATTACCTTTTATTATCAATGGAAAACAAGCTTTCTTTCTCCCTCCCTCTCTGCACACACACATACTGTACACGCACAC
Source organism: Chanodichthys erythropterus (assembly GCF_024489055.1). Classification (NCBI taxonomy): domain Eukaryota; kingdom Metazoa; phylum Chordata; class Actinopteri; order Cypriniformes; family Xenocyprididae; genus Chanodichthys; species Chanodichthys erythropterus. The sequence goes on along the minus strand of NC_090242.1, from coordinate 19,696,952 downwards.
TCTCACATAGACTGCAACAAAGACGTGCAAAGAAACTTGTGAATATGCATGATATACTGTATTAGCATATAATTTAACTGGAAAGAAATACACAAAGATGCACACAGAGCTGTGACGTGCACAGACCTCCGCGGGGGCAGGGGTGAAATTGCGTCCTGGAGAGTGGGGTGTAGAAAATTTGGTAGAAATCGCGTTCCGGGTGTGGGGGGGATTGGAGTATGAAATGGGGTGCGGATAATATGATTTAAGCATGGCTGATTTAAACAGTGTCACTGTATCCACCTCCCAATGCTCACTTCCCTATATCCTGCCCGTCAGTCACGTTACACTCTTTCTTTCCACATCCATTATTAATGTGTGTTGTGAATTAATGATGGTTTGTATCATGCAGGGCGTCCTGTTTTATACATGATCTCTATTAGCAGTGGCTGGGCAGAGTGGAGAGCCACATGGGTCTAGTTGGATGAGGCACAATGATCTGAATGTTTTATTAGGTTTTGGGGTTCACAGGAGGTGCTGTTCTGCTGCTTTCAAACTTCAGACCAGAATAAATGGAAGCTGAACAGGTTCCTTAATTTTTCTTAAACACAGTGACAGATGAGCTCATAATATTGTTGATGATGTGGAGAGGGTCTCACCTTAAGCAGAAGGTGGTATTTAAGCACTCTCTGCATAGGGACAACCAGAAGATCCTGCAGTTTGAACTTCCCCTCCTGGACTTTCATGGTACACTCCTGTAAAGTAAGTTTGTTGCAACAGGTGAACAGTTTTTAAAAGGAAACTCAGAACAAATACAGAATAAAAAAAAAATGCGACTTTATACAGCATTGTCTTCTCTTCCGGAATCCTTTCCATTGAATTGATTCCACTGAATTGATTCCATTGAATTGATTCCACTGAATCCTTTCATCTGTCGGCGTTGGTAATGCGTCGTTGTTTTTGGCGATTAGGACATCCGCGACATGCACACTTATGCACCATTTTAAAAAAATAGCTTGAATACAGCATGCATCTTCCTCAGACTGTAAAAGAAACTCTGGCGCACCAGATAACACGTCAGCAGCGTCTTACGTCAGCAGTGCGCTGCAGGTTCACTGAACCAGAGTCGTGAACCCAGATGAACAACAGACCCGGAAGAGAATACAATGCTGAATAAAGTCGTAGTTTTTGTTATTTTTGGACCAAAATGTATTTTAGATGCTTCTATCTAACCCATTGATGTCACATGGACTACTTTGATGATGTTTTTATTAACTTTCTGGAAATGGACAGTATACCGTACATACATTTTCAATGGATGGACAGAAAGCTCTCGGACTACATCTAAAATATCTTAAACTGTGTTCTGAAGATAAACGGAGGTCTTATGGGTTTGGAACGACATGAGGGTGAGTCATTAATGACATAATTTTCATTTTTGGGTGAACTAACCCTTTAATGGTTATGGTATTTGTTTTTTCTTTGTAATAGAATAGCGTATACTATGGAAACCAGTTTATAAAATAAATTAAAAAATGTGAATTTTTATCTTACAACTGCAACTTTATATTTTCATAATTGCAACTTTATATCTCACAACGTGACCATTTCATATATTAAACACAATTATCTTTTTTTCCTACTCTGAGGTGGAAACATAATTTTTTAAATCAAAAATTTATTTCATGTTGTCTACAGTGTATAAACTGTAAAACATGTTATCTTTTCCTCTGCATGGTGGATTAGTGATCTTCACTTTATGTGTTAATCTCTTCATTTTTAATCTCCTTGTTCTTATGTGACAAATAAGCAAGGAGGACGGACAACTCAAATGTCACGGTTGACATTCAGAATGGACTGAGGAAGAGGTTCATCATCTCCATGACTATGAATGACTCCACTTCCCTCCTGATGAAGGATCTCAGACTAATCCACTATAAGAGGCTCTCGTTTCTTTCCAAGAGGTCTTGTAACTGCGCTCTGAATGGACTATACCAGATTACAGACCCCTTCTTGTGTGTGAGATAACAGGGTGATAATTATGTGAATTTGTCAACAAGTGTGTCCACAATTGTGGTAGCTGTGATTTCATCTGTAATCTTCTCTAATCCCGCCTGGAAATAATGGCTTCTCTTGCCAGTATTTATTTTTGAAGTCATTAAAGTAAATCACACTGCATCAAACTGGCAGGCACAAAACAGCCCTGTAGTCTTTGCATCCTGAACAGCATTAGCAGAGAGCAAAATTAGTTCATGTCCCAAAACTGTCAACAGCAGTCTGCTGGGAGCGAACACTGTGCTGGGGCTGACCACTGGAGCGGTCTCTGGGAGAAAGAGCTGTAAAAAGAGTCTCTTTGTGCAGTGTCTCTGCTTCAGCACACTTCACTGACTGATGAGAAATACATTGTGAAACCTGCACATTGTTTAGTAGATTTTGAGCATGATTCATTTCTTGAGGTTTCAAACTTTAAAAAATAAAAAAGAAAAAAGAAGAAAAATGATAAAAGTTTGAATTCAAATGATATATATAAGATATATACACCATTGTCATGAAGGCATGTATGTGGTCTGCAACAATGTTTAGGTAGGTGGCATGTATCAAATTTACATCCACATGAATGGCCAGACCAAGGGATTCCCAGCAGAACATTGCCGAGAGTATCACAATCCCTCCACTGGTGTCCCAAGTTCCATCCTGTTGCCATCACTTCCCCAGGTACACAGCACACCCATACATGGCCAACCCCTTGATGTAAAAGAAAACCGGACTTATCGGACCAGACATCTTCATTGCTCCAAGGTTCAGCTCCGATGCTCACTTTTAACGGTGGAAAGGGTTATCATAAGCACTCTGACATGTCTGCAGCTACGCAGCCCCATGCACACTGCATGTTCTGACACATTCCTACCATAACCGTCATTAAAATTTTGTCCCATCTCGGACCAGACGGTATAGCCTTCATTGCCCTCGTGCATCAATGGGTATTGGGTGCCCAACACCTTGTTGCCGGTTTGTTGTTTGTCCCTGCTTGGACCACTGTTGGTAAACTCTCACCACTGCTGACTTAGAGCAATTAACAAGCCTTGCCGTTTCAGACATACTCTGAACCAGTCGCCTTGCCATAACAATTTGGCCCTTGTCAAAGTCTCTCAGATCTTTATTACTGCCCATTTCTCCTTCATCCAACACATTGATTACTAGAACTGATTGTTTGCTTACCATCTGATCTACAGATCTTAATATTAATATGTGGCCTTGTTAGGAACTGATCACCGATATTCACAGTGACTGCTCATCTGTGTGTGTTTGTGTGTGTGTGTATGTATATATATACTGTACACTGCTCTACACTGCCCATTTGTGGTTCAGTTTCAGTAAAAGTAAATATAGGAAGTTGCAGGTTGCATATAATGATGCACTTCGCATGTTATTAAAGGTCCCTCGATGGACAAGTGCCAGTCTGTTATTTGTTCAAAATAATGTTCCCACACTAAGTGCGGTGATTCGGAATTTTGTGTATACATTTATGAAGCGCCTTGAGCTCTCACACAATATAAATGTTTTAACAATGCCTGAGCAGAGCACTGTCAGATTTAGCTCTGAGCTCTGGAGACACTGGAGAAAGTACTTATACGTTTCCTGATTTACTATTGTACTGTGTTGTTATATTGTTATTGTCTCTTTGTATTGTTTTAAATGTTTTATTCTATGGACCTTTTATGAGTCTGAAATAAAGTTTTGAATTGAATTGAATTGAATATATATATATATATATATATATATATATATATTATATATATGCACACACGCACACACACACACACACACACACACACACACACACACACACACACACACACACACACATTATTTATTATTTATATCTTTTGCTGTAATGTGTCAGTAGGAAATATCAGTTTACATTTCCAAACATTCCTTTTGCCATTAATTGTAATAATGAGCATTAAAACACATTAAAATATACAATATTAGACTATTCAAATTCAAGCACTTCTACTTATTGACACTACTAAATAGCATCTGTGTACCATACATTAATATCAACGGAGGGGTCTGATTATATTAAGAGCCTACCTCCACTTTACACTTGACATCTTCTCGTGTGGCAATCAGCTCATCCAGTGTCTTCTGAGCATTCTCCATATGGCTGCAGTACTGGCCATAGATGAGCAGTCTACAAAAGAAAAATCAAAAGATTGATACAATGCACCTATGATGACATTCAGATCGTTTCTCAATTTGGGTTCTTAAAGGGATCCCCTGGTATTAAGATTTGTATGGCTTAATATAACATAAATGATGTCTCTTACTGAAATATGTAGTAGAAAACCCATGAAAGATTGACGTTATTTTAAAAAATCCATAACATATTTGGACAATGGAGCACCATTTTGTTTGCATTCTATGTCGATGACGTCAGATGGCTGCACTCTGTCAGCTACTTACATTACTATATGACTATTTTTACTGCAACACAACTTGGAATATAATATACGATGCCACATTGCGCAGCTTTTGGTTGTAATTTTCAGTCGATGAGCCACAAGAGAAGCGACGTAAGTCTTTACAGCTTTACTAGCGATAAGAAGAGGAGAAAAGATTGGGAAGTTGTGGAATATGTTATGGATTTTGTTAAATAACGTAAATCTTTCATGGGTTTTCTACTACATATTTCAGTAAGAGACATCATTTACGTTATATTAAGCCATACAAGTCTTAACACCAGGAGATCCCTTTAAAAGATCTTGCATCCTTGTGTTCTCCTACTACTTCATCATCATTACTCTTCAAAGTACATTTCCAATACTCAAAATATGTCAATATGTCATAACCCAAACATTAAATATACATATTCATTTATACAAACACTCATGTGAAATAAAAATACATCAAATAAAAACAATAATTTAAGTACATTTTGTAATAGATTATGACATCTATGATGTTATGGATGGATGGATGGATGGTGTGGTCCCACTGCCTAATATGTGCTGAATGCTCAGTTGAGCAACAAGATCACAGCACATCTCAGTTCTCACAAAGATGCGTTCTGTGTCCTCGTGCCCTTCAGACTTCGTTCTTTCAAGGTAGTCTGGCAAGACTGGTCTCCATTAAAATGTAAGTCTGTTTTTTGCATTCTTAGAATTGAGAAACAGCCTTAGTACTCAGTCTCATCATATTAATAAAATAGTTACATTATATGGAAAACACGATTTGCATATAAATAAATTAATTGGGGTTTGGAACAACATTGTCATCATGTCAGAATGATGAAAGAAGTTTCAACTATCTTTGGGTTAATCTTATTTTTTACTTGAATCTTTGAAATCATTCAAAAGAAACAAAGTCTATGCTACAAGTGATAAACAGACAGTCGGTGTTACATGATTTCATAATAGAACTACATCTGTTGTGCTCTCTTTATCGAATGAATCTGAGTGAAGCATTTTGATGGATTCTGGATTGTGTACAAGTTAATTCGGGCCACTGAGAACATCAAGACACATTTATTAGATTGCACAATGGACTCCTGATAGTGATCAACACATTCTGGAAGCAGCTCAAAGTAATCTAGCCTAGATGATGGCACCACGTGTGGCACAGATTTCTGCCTCTGATTTAAGTAGGACACTGGCATAGTTGGCATGCTCAAACACTTGGATACTCTTGGGTTGCCTGACTTTTAATTCTGGTCTTGGTTAAGCCAGTTTCACTTTATAAGATATAGTCATTGCTTAGTTTTCCTTGATAAGAAAAATAAACTGCCTGTTATCCCATTTTCCCCATAAATTGCCAGAATCCCAAAAAAGAAAGATAAGAAAGATAAGTGGTCTGATCAAATTAAGATATGTTTTATCTAAATCCAAACTGGATTATCTACTAATGAGGGCAAATTGCATCTGGATAGGGTCGAATGAATGGATGATCAAATCAAATTCAGCTCATTAAGTGTGGTCTATGAAGTGTTATAACCTCACCTCTATATGTTGACATGAGCCACCCGCTACTGTAAAGAGTGCAAAGCTAACTGAAACTGTAGTCTTGAACTGAAAAGGGGTCTCCCCTGCTGCTCTGTTCAATGTCTGGGCTTCCGTGCCCTTGGGCTAAGCAGGCCTGATTAAAGGCTAATCTGGAACAAGAGAGATGGCTTGGTTCCTCATGGAAATGGACTGATGGAGATTAATGGTGGCCTCGCTCAATTATGAGCTAAAAAGCACATTCAACAGCATATTAAAAATGCGGGAGCAGGTGTCGGGAATTAGCTGTAATAACAGATGTCACAGACATAATTGAACATGAAGGTCTTCTTTACAAGGCAATTTCCAGATTAAATGTTTCAGGTGCCTCGTAAAAAGGACTGCAAGGGAGAGACATGCTCAGCGCAGGACACTTGAAACAAAGCAAGAATAATGAAAAAGGAATCTTTAGTCAAGTAAAGAACAGGCTGCAATGCCTCAGTATTTATTAGCCTCATTATATATATCATGGGGCGTGACATTAATAAGTGTATTAATATGTTGTGTGCTGCATTTTTAATATATAAATGCAGCCTTGGTGAGCATATGACACTTTCAAAAATGTGCGGTGGTGGTGGTGGGGGACTTGTTTGTTCAGCACAACCCACAAATGTTCAATTGGATTGAGATCTGGGAAATTTGGAGGCCAAGTCAACATCTCAAACTCGTTATTGTGCTCCTCAAACCATAACTGAAGCATTTTTGCTTTGTGGCAGGGCGCATTATCCTGCAGAAAGAGGCCACACCCATCAGGGAATACCGTTTCCATGAAAGGGTGTACATGGTCTGCAACAATGCTTAGGTAGGTGGTATGTGTCAAAGTAACATCCACGTGGATGGCAGGACCCAAGGTTTCCCAGCAGAACATTGCCCAAAGCATCACACTGCCTCTGGCCAGCTTGCCTTCTTCCCATAGTGAATCCTGGTGCCATGTGTTCCCCAGGTAAGTGATGCACACGCACGCAGCCATCTATATGATGTTAAAGAAAATGTGATTCATCAGACCAGGCCACCTTCTTCCATTGCTCCGTGGTCCAGTTCTGATGCTCACGTTGGTGCTTTCGGTGGTGGACAGGGGTCAGTATGGGCACCCTGACTGGTCTGCGGCTATGCAGCCCCATACGCATCAAACTGCGATGCACTGTGTATTCTGACACCTTTCTATCAGAACCAGCATTAACTTCCTGAGCAATCTGAGCTACAGTAGCTCGTCTGTTGGATAGGACCACACAGGCCAGCCTTCACTTCCCACGTGCATCAATGAGCCTTGGCCACCCATGATCCTGTTGCTGGTTCACCACTGTTCCTTCTTTGGACCACTTTTGATAGATACTGACCACTGCAGACCAGGAACACCCCAAAAGAGCAACAGTTTTGGACATTCTTTGACCCAGTCGTCTAGCTATCACAATTTGGCCCTTGTCAAACTCGCTCAAATCCTTACACTTGCCCATTTTTCCTGCTTCTAACACAAACTTTGAGGACAAAATGTTCACTTGCTGCTTAATATATCACACCGACTAACAGGTGATGTGATGATGAGATAATCAGTGTTATTCACTTCACCTGTCAGTGGTCAAAATGTTATACCTGATCGGTGTATATTCAATTTATAGTTTATGTGAAGACACACATTTTTTATGTTTTAAGCTCACTTAAATTAAAAGTTGTATTTTTCAAACCAATTAGATGTTAAAAATAATGGCTTTCAATCATACTATTTTGTTGAATGGCTATAATTAATGCTTAAAATTGAGGGGGAAAAAACAATTTATAAGAGAAATTAGTAGAAGTACATTAGTAACATATATATTAGGGTTGTCAAAAAATAGTTTTAACGTGTTAACATATTTTTAAAAAGAATTAATAAATCGCATGCATTAACACGTTAAAAATATTTAACACAACATCCATTTTTTTCTGTCATCCTTTGCTGCACTACAGTATATGATCACTGTATCATTCCTTCAAGTGCTATTAAACCATTCAAGCACAAAGTGCTATTAAACCATTCAAGACACACACATACAAAAAAGAACTCAGATCTGGCACACGTCTGTGAAGTGGCTCTCTTTGAAAAACACCTGAAACATAATTTACCACTTTATTTATGAAAATATTGATCTGTAACACATCAACACAATGCAGCAAGATTCGAACATCAACACAGCGCACATGTGTGAGCGTTCACCACGACACATGCAACATTGTCAGCTCTCGTGTGAACACACTTTGGATAATATTATTTTGTAAATAAAGTGGTAAATTATGTTTTTTTTTTGCGCAAAAAAAGCACTTGCGTCACTTCATAAAATTGAGCTTAAACCACTGGAGTCACATGGAGTACCTTAATGATGTCTTTCCTACCTTTCTGAACTGAAGTGGTTGTGTTGGATCTCTATGGAGGAACAAAAAAGGGTGAGTAATTAATGACAGCATTTTAATTTTTGGGTGAACTAACTCTTTAACAAGTTAATTTATTTAATTAGTTACGGAAAAACTAATTTTCCCCACCCCAGACCTACAAAGGTCATCTTACATTTCATACAGTTGATTGGTAACGTGATGAGAAATGAGTCGGAATGTGCACGGGCTAATTACAAGCTACGGGCAAAATTAGTAAAAAATGTCAATTTTGGTCGAATTTGAGTTTTTCACTAAAAAAAGTTCAAGCCTCAAATAGCAATTAAACATCTAAAAGTATCTTTATTTGTATGTTTTTTTGAGATGAGTACCTTTCCTTTGTCCATGAAAAATGCAGTTTTTCTCTACTCGCTTCTCGACGACTGCTGCTTCATCTCAGCACAAGTTTGGTATCATTTTAAGGTGCAGTATGTGTGAATATTAAAGGGTTAGTTCACCCAAAAATGAAAATTGTCATTAATTACTCACCCTCGTGTCGTTCCACACCCATAAGACCTTCGTTCATCTCGGAACACAAATTAAGATATTTTTTGATGAAATCCGAGAGCTGTTTAGCAATTTAAACACCACTTTCAAGGTCCAGAAATGTAACGCATTAAAAATATTTTTATCCGTTATTTTAATTTTTTCCATTATATTTTATCCATTTTTCCCATCATCCTTTAGCTAGAGTTACATTATATGATCACGCTCTTATTTATGAAAATGCTTTTAAACCATTCAAACATGACAAGACACAAAAGAGAACGCAGTGTGGTAATGGCGCACGTCTGTGAATCTCCTGTCTGTGTGACAGACACACACGGATCATGTGCACAGAAAGCCACTTCAAACAGCACCCGCCGCATTGATTTCTCTTTCACACGTGAGTGGACAAAAACACACAAAATTGTGTTAAAATACCAGTTTCTGTATATTTCCCATCTCCTATGTTGTTTCTACATTAATTTGGAGATTAAATGTGAAATTAATACAATATAATATCATATATAAAATATATATATTTTTAATTGATTGACAGTATATATATATATATATATATATATATATATATATATATATATATATATATATATATATATATATATATATATATATATAATACACACACACATTGGCTTGACATTAACACCCGCCAACCCGCCAAATGCGGGTAGACTTCAGCTGTGGCGGGAAGGAGAGCCACTCCAACTAGCCACTTTGGTGGGTTGAATATAATTTCAGCCTACAGCCAAATGAAAGGTAGCCAAGCTCGTTGTGTCATAAAATTACAATTCAATCACAATTCTTTATCGATTAACTTGTTGTTAGTGAAGGCGGGATAGGCAGAATTGTGCTGAATGACACACAACAGAAGCACTCTCAGTTCTCCTTGCGCCTGAATAGTCAAATACACGCACACACAGATGTCAAAATGCCCATTGTGTGGAGTAGGCTATCGCGTGAATACAGCCGGTTATGGCTTAAGTGGACGTAAACACGTCGACAGTCAAGACAAAGCAGGTTACTTATGATATTAAACAAAGTCCCAGCTTTCTAACTGTGTAGTTTTTTAAGAACTTCAAACAATAAAAAACGTTTAATAAAAATGTTTAATAATGTTTAATAAAAAATAATTAATGTGTCGTGACAGATTGCTGTACCGCCTCAGCTCAAGAGGCTCGTAAATAGATCATCACTTCCTACTAGTTCATTTATAGCATCAAATAAACATGAATGAACATGAGAAGGAATGTTGTTTCAAACGCAGAAAGATTTCAATTTAAGTCCACCAAGGTTAATCTTCTAACTCGACTGCTTTGTCAGACAAAATGGCGGATTCGGGGTTCTGATTGGTTAGATTGCGTGTCACTCAAACTCCCAGCGAAGGGTCAATTAAATACCTGTCTGTCATTAATATTAATCAAAAAACAAAAGATGTTAAATAAATGTATACATGTTAAATAAACCTACTGTATCGGATCTGTAAATTTACTATTTGTAATTTGCATCTTTGTTCTTTTTATATAGCCTAATAAAAATAACATATGAAATTTCTCATACTATGCATATTGCCCACCCCTTGCCCACCTGTACATACCAGCTGAAAAAAAGTTAATGTCAAGCCCTGTGTGTGTGTGTGTGTGTGTGTGTGTGTGTCCTACAGTCACTGCTGGAAAGGGTTCAAATATGCAAAAATGCTTGAAAACTGATGAATCTGCAGGAGCTGGAGGATTTTTCTGAAGAACAGAGCTCAGTTTAACTGCTCAGGACAAACAAGAGACTCATGAACAACCATCACAAAACATAAAAACAGTCGTGGATCATCAGGTAACCACACACAGTATTGAGAATCAATGGTTCACATACTTATGAATGGGGTTATTTTAATAAATTCAGCTATTGTTTTGTCTTGTGAACTAAACGCAAACATCTTTTATGTAAAATATCTAACTCAGGACAGTACTAAATAAAAAAATAACATGCATTTTTTTATTATCCCTCTTATTTTATTAAAATAATTCTCATTTTCACAGATTCTGCAAGGGGTTCACATACTTTTTTATACCACTGTATATTATATATATATATATATATATATATATATATATATATATATATATATATATATATATATATATATATATATATATATATATATTAAAACTGTATCTAAAACCCCATCACTAAAAAAATCCCTGCACATGAGTAAAAAACTTTTCAACCATGTCCAATAGGTACTATTATATTTCAAAAAGGGTATCTGTGTTTTTTTCCCTACCATCTCTATTCACAGTGATCTAATAGATGTCCTTTCAGACAAGCACTCAGGCCATGCTTTGTCCATCTGTGCTAAGCATCTACTGGTACTAAATTAGCTAACATCACATTATTGATGAAAAGAATTCTTACAAGCACTAAAAATATATGGTGAAGTGTGGCATACACATTCAGCGAGCAGATTTGATTAGAAAGCTATGCTCTTTCAAAATGCTCTTTCATTCAGGGTTGTACTCAGGACATGCATTAGTGTGCAATGGACATCACTCTTTTATGACCCAGTAATTATGTGTTTAAATGCAACTGGTAGTAGAAGTGAAACATATTAACAACCAGAAGCAATGCACATCAGCAGTGTAACCTCAAGGAATGTGCTCTTTATGAAGCTAATTCCATTGACTGATCCAGCTTGGAGTGCTAAACACTTGGCCTCAACTTTCCCAAAGGCATCAGAGTTGTAAGATAAAGGTGCTGAAATAAAAAGAAATGTTGCAATTTGTGTTGCCACCGTCTTGTTGGCTTTGTGATGCCAACCAAGCTTAGACATTCAACAACCTGGCAACTGCAATGGCAAAACAGTCAAGGATATTCAGGCTCTTCTCCAGAAGTTCATCCTGGTTTCCACCACCTTTGGCACTCCAGACTGTGAGAGTGGGATGTGACCGAGATGGAAAGCGAGAGAGAGTGGGGAAAAAAGCCCTGGGTTGCTTAAGTGTGAATATTCCCCAGGGTGAAAGCCTTTGCCATCGCTGTGTAAACACATGCTCTTTGAATTCATCTCTCTTCCGAGGCTATCGCCCGCCGCACCAAGTTTCTCATTATGGCAAAGCTGTCATGCATGTTATTTCACAGAAAATACAATTTGGTATAGACGCTCTCCTTCCAGTTTCCATCTGTCTATTGGAAAAGACCGGGGCCGGCGAGCAAAATGCAAAGCAAAGTGGAAGTGACAGGCCGGTGAAAGAAGTAATAGTCTCTGACATGAGGCATTGAAGACCCCTCACCTTCACTTTAACAGCCTGCACGGAGTAAATAGTGGCTCATTCTCAACGCAAACCAACTTATAATGTTCTGCAGTAACTCTGAGCTCATTCCAGCACTATAACTTAAATTAGTTTGGAAATAACTATCAAAAAATTTCAGAGTTTAACAACCTCTACTGTGGTCTAAAAGCTGTGATTTGCCTTGCACTCTCGAGTCAGCGTCTTAAGAAAGCAGGATGCCAATTTAGTTTGAAACAAGATGGTATTTTCGCTCTTCAATATGCCCTTCACAGTGTCAACAACTTATGAAAAGCTTCTCAATTATTTAATTCTATGGAACGCAGCGCCGCAAAAGGTCACGGGGACTTACAAGAGGAGATAACAAAATTAATTAAAGGCAGCTGGGCTTTTGGAGCAATGGACGGAGGTGGGGAAGATAGCAGCCACACAACGGCCAAATCCCCTGGCCATTTCTCTCTTTGTTGAGAGGAAAGGGAGAGGGACTATGCATCACATAATGAAAAAGAGAAACATGCCAATCAGATGAAAAATGGCAAAGGCGAATGACGCAGTCCTGCTTTAATGAAATGAATAATTTGCCAAAAATACTCAGCGTTGTTTAATGCTTAATGTCACCAAATGTAAATATATCCTGGCAGATTTCATTGTGAAGAAAAAAACTTTTAGAAAAGCCGCCCACTCTTCTGCAAATGTATTGTCTTTTTTACAATTAAGATGTTTAACTGACTTTTCCTGCAAAGTACGGACCATATTTCGAGAATGTCTGAGAATTAGATAGTTCAAAGTGAATTGACACAGTGAGTGAGCATAAGATAAGATTTTTGATGGTGATGGAATATATAGACATGCAAACAGGTGAAGTAAGAAAGAAATCAAGCAGAAAGTGTAGTGATAAGGCACAGAGAGAGACGGCCATGCATGTCAGAACAGGGCCACACTGCTGCTATGTCGTGCCAAAGTGCATGTTAGTGTGAGCACCCACGGAAGACTGGCTCAATGAAATGACAGGCTCGGAATTATATAAACAAAAGAGTGCGAGCGAGAGAGGCGGTGCTGTCATGCCGACTCTGCGTGATGCTGCCCGCTGGGCTCAGGAAAGGGCCTTGTAATGGGCCAATTACCTATGCAAACTGACAAATGGAAACAATAGGGCTGTCTCCTCCATCCCTATTCTTTTCCTTGCTTTTTTTTTAGATCGATCCCCCTCACCAACTTTAAATAGCATATAAATACATTCTAACTGTGTTTGCTTCAGTTAATGGGTTAATATTATTATATAATATATAATTATTAATAATATAATATATAATTATTATATAATATAATATTATTAATATTATCACTGTGAAGCTGCTTTGAAAACCTGTATTGTAAAAAGCGCTATATAAATAAAGATGACTTGACTAATAAAAAAGTTTGAATCTTACAGAACATTGAGATTTTTTTTTGTCACAGCATGCTGCCATTACTGAAAATGAACCTGAAGCTTATCATTACCTACATCACAGTAATGTAGAGATCAGTCTCTCACTGTGAGAATGAAAATGCCCTCTGCAGTTGCTATGTTCAATGAATCTGATGCAGAACAAAGTCTATCTAGTGCCTATACCGTAATTCTCAACAGGAGAAAACATTTACCCACATTAGAGATAAGATATCTATGGATGTACTCAGGCGGAGGTTAAATTAGATGTCTACAGCAGAGAAGAAGATAAAAGAGGAACAAAGTCTTTAATGTGCATTAGAACAAGCGGATGCTTTAAAGAGCATACTAAAGGTTTTAGTCAACATGAAGTCAAAACCGACACATTAATGTAATGAAGTTATTTCAATAAAAGCAAAAAATATAGATCTGACTATAAGAAAAAATGAAAAATATAAAGAAACCATACTTTGTGCCCTTAAAGGCATAGTTCATCCAAAAAGTTAATTTAATAATTTTCTCACCCTTATGTAATTTCAAACCTGTATGAAATGACTTTTTCTGTGAAACACAAAGATATTTTGAAAATGGGACCTAGGATGTTTGGGTCACTTAGTATCACAATATCTTCTATTGTGTCATATGGGATTTGAATGGCATGAGGGTGAGTAAAAGTTGACAGAATTTAAATTTCTAGGTGAACTATTGCTCTGTGATTTTGGAAGCTTACTGCTAGTGATGATTATTTCAATCGATTTCCTCATTTTGTGTTAATCCCATTTATGCTTGGAGCTTATTATCTTTACTTTCAATAAACATAAACTTTAACCCATAGATATACAGTACACTACAATCACACATAAATTACATCTGAAGCAAGCCTAAAATAATCTTTGTGATTCTGAAAGTTTCAAAAATTTCATAAGGTCGCATGTAAAATTATAACGGTGACTTCCTCATAATCTGCATGTATAACAAAGAGAATTTTTATAACGCTTGTGTTTGAAAAGGCTGTATCCATAAAGATCATGATCTAAGAATTCTAGCAACATTAATTTCTAAGAACTTACTGCAAGGTCATCTGGCTGCTTAATAAACCAGAACACTAGACAAAAGTTCTCATCTCTGAGGACGCATACACTCTAATTGCAGGGAGGTCATAATTTTGTGATACACCTACTTGGTTTTATTAAGTAGGTCCCAGTTGGGATTAAAAAAACAAAAAACAAAAAAATCAGCAATTGTGCTTAGTACAGCAAGAACAGAACTCTTATACAGAAATGGATTCGGAGGGTCTTAGTAATGCCTGATAACGCACAGTTTAATGTAGTGTAGCATTACTAGAATAAGCTGACTGTTACAGGGCCTGTCATTTAGTCAGGCCTCAGTGTTTCTCAAACCAAAGGGAACTGCAGGGAAATTGCACATTACTGAGCTGAATCAGCAGCGGTCCCAGACCAGTGACCTGGGGTACACCAGGTACTGCTGCACACATTCAAACTTCAGAGAGAATATGAGTGGCTCATTTGCATTTTAATATAGTCTGCTGTGTATCTTAGAGTACAGTATTAAAGGAAGAGTTCACCCAAACATGAAAATTCATCATCAAATCTCTTCATTTACTAACTCTAATGCTTACTAACCCTAGTTTGGAAAAAGTTTGGAATGACACGAGGGTGAGTAAATGACAGAATTTTCATGTTTGGGATTTTTTTTCTTTAAGATACTGCTCTTTAAACCCATAGCTGTTTTTATGGGTTTAAAAAAACAAAAATAAAAAAATTCTGTAAAAAGGAAGAGACTGTATAGCAGCTGGCTAAATCCTCATTCTTTGGTAGATACAGAAGAAATGGTGTTATGATTTTACTAGATCCCCTGGGTATCCGTCATCCAACCATGGATGGAGTAGCTAAAACATTCTATATTATCTGGTTATTGATTTTTGATACAGCAGCTACAAGAGACAAAAAGAGCACTCAAAACAGGAAGTGTTCAGCTCTAATGCAGCAGACTCTTACAGACAGGTCTATTTTCTTTCTAAGCCCTGTGGGCTCTGATGAGGATTTATTTTAAAATAGCTGGGCTGCTGTGGTCAGGCCCTACTGGTGTGATGGATTTTTTTGGGGGTGGTCGACAGCAGCAAGACCTTACCTTCTTCAAGAGGCACTTGAGGTCATTTCAGCTCAACAGAGGCTTAAGGTGTTGACAAAAGGGTGAGATGTTATAACAGAGCTGACAGCGATAAACCCACATACTCTGTCAAGGTACTGACCTCTCCTTGAAGTCCAGAAAGATCTTTCCCAGGCCGTTGCCCCCGCTCACCATGGTCAGATCAATGGCCCTCAGCAGAGCAAAATGGACCTTGATGATATCCTGTGGAAACAAAGAATTGCTAACATCCATCCAAGCATTATTTATCTGTTTGTTGTGCCATACATTTTATTCCCCTCAGGAACATTCACTTGCTGTCAGACAAGTTTTTGCCTATATGTCTGGACTGCCAAAAGTTAATTTAGGAGCTCAACCTGACTAGCTAGCAGTTTTTCTCAAACAATTCATTCAAAAATGCTGATTCATTCAGGATTGAAACAAAGGTACTGATTGTGATTATCTGAACTTTGAACAACACCTTACAAAACTCAACCGACAAGTAACATGTCTCTGGAGTAATGCTGAGCTGACGCTTCACTTCATAGGAGATCAATGGTTAATAGGCATTCCCTCTCAATACACTCCATATAGCGCTCTTTGAGGTGAACAATGTCATAAACTTTGTTGGCCATTGAACAGATACAGCAACTGTTTCTGCTATGCACTGGTATTGCTGGTATTATCAAAGCTCTTATGTATCTGAAAGTATAGGCAATATCAGCTATTTGCATATTATGATGCATATTTTATATATCTTTTTTATATTATAGTTTGTACATTTTTTTTAATGCACTTTATTTTTAAAACAAACAAATATATAACTTTATAAATTTCAGGATCCTGCCACCTTGGTTGGTTTTATTTTTAGTTTGGTGACAGGATCCTGACACTCATGTTATTTGTCTTGTCCTTGTGTGAGCATACGGATTTGGTGGTGTTCTCTGGGCTGTGAACTCTTATGTCTTATGTTTTGGGTGTTTGTCTGAGCACATTGCTTCTGTCATGTTTGTTTGCCATGTGCTCTGCTGCCTTGTCTTGAGTGTTTGTCTGAGCACATGGCTATTTTCGTGTTTGTTTGCCATGTGCCTTTTACACATGGCTTTTGTTTGTTTCTGTGTGACATGTCTTATTCTGTCAGTCTGTATAATGGCCCCGCCCACTTGTTACCTGATTATTGGTTTTAGGGCTGCACGATTTATTGCGATTAAACCGCATGCAAATTGGCAAAGGCTGCAATTATTTCATGCGCAGCTTGTCAGAGCTGTATAGCTCTGTGATCAGTAGTAAATGCTTCTCCATATTCCTTGTTCTGTGTAAGAAGCCACCATCTCACAGAAGGATGCTCAACTGTTGTTATGAAGTGAGTTTGGAATAAAAACGTTATTAAATGTCTTTTGTTGGACAAGATGTTAATAAATGCTTCTCACATCTGGAAAGATGTTTGACGTGTGTTACTTTTTCCAATGTACATTATAAGTGACTCAAATTCACAGTGCTTTCAGATGGATTAGCATTTGGAGCCATAATTCACTGACAGTCTGGGGAAAATAAAAATAAAAATGATAATCGCACTAAAAATCCTTTGAACTAATTTGCACTAGGAAGTTCAATGTTATTTTTCGTATTGTGCGATAAATCGTGCAGCCCGTGCATTTTTACTTTATTGACAACCCTTGATAAGAAATATATTCTGAAAAATGTAAAAAAACATATAAACGTAAAATACAAATGTGAACAGTAAATGATCACTCACCTCTAAATTCACAAATATGGCCTCCATCTCCTGGGGCAGTAAGACTTGCTTCAGGGGGATCATATAATTCTAAAAATGTAAAATAGAAGAAAAAAAAAAAAATCTCACAAATACAAAAAGGCCATAAAAAAAAAAAAATCAGAACTGAATTTCAGAAATGAAAATGTATTCAAAGTCAAAACATACAATCAAACACATGTAATAAGATTGCTTAAACATTGTTGTGGTTTGGTACTTGTCTTTGACAAATAAAAGTCAGATACTATAGTGTGGCTGTGGGCAGGCTGTTCAAAAATATATTCAACCCTGTGAAATGTGCCTGACATTTCTGCCCCGTGACTGACCCCTGAGTCTGAAGGGCAAAGGGAGAACACACATCAAGAAAAGACCAGTTTTACACTGTAGCCTAAAACAATGCCAAGGCAGCCATTTGTTTACATTATTTTCCCAGACAACATGGTCTATGGTCTACATGACATCAGTCAAAAGGTAAAGTTTTTTCAGATGTTAATCGTTAATCTTTTAAAAGACTACAAATGCATTTTTTTTTATATCTGACTGATACCGATTTGCCAATAATTATTGTTAATTATTGCCCAATAACTGAGAAATGGAAGATATATTTATTAATTCTATAATATTTTGTCTAAATAAATTAAAAACACTAAAAACTAAAATTATTAGATTAAAATGTGAATTTAGGAATTTGCTAAAGACTATATTTAACTGTTATTAAATTATTAACAAAGGTAATCTAAATATAAAAATGTGGAAATGAGAATGAACAATTGAAAATGAAAATCTTTTCATTCTAATATAGGCCATTAACTGTTATGGTACAGATATACTGTGCATCCCTATTTCTTTTTTCCTTTGGAATAACATGCACCAATAATTTGTGCACAATAAAACTTTGTATTAATTCCACAGGCCACCGAAGTACACTTGTCACCTACTGTATGGCTCAGTTCTCATCTTTTGTCCTCTACCTCCATCTATTTTAAGTTACCTAACTGTCCTCGGAGAACCTTAGCAAGACCTTGACCCAGTTCCAGGCTTTTATTTCCACTCTCTCTAGCTCTAAGACTCGCTACTTTTCCCCCATTACCTTCTCAATGTCCTCCAGTGTCTTGTAGTACTTTGCCTCGGTCTCCTGAATCTCCACCAAGCAGCAGTTTCTCTTATCATCTTCTGTCATGCCCATTTTCTGTTATGGGAAGAAGTAAAAAATACACAAATGATGTTGGTATCATCCTGCAGGATGCCAGCTCAGAACATTTAAACACCTGCACAAGGTGCCAAACTGTTATTCAAAAGAATTCAGGTCACAATCAGGATGGCCAAAGCGCACTACAGTAAAAGACAAAGGTGGACAGAGTATTTCACAACAAAACCTCAAGGGAAACATTGACAAGGAAGCAAGAACAAGAGTTTAGTCTTTCATTCATTCAAAACAACATACACGTCTAAGTCTAAAGCACACACACACAAAACTGTAGGAAAGTCATAAATGTGGTTTTGATGAATTAAATGAGGTCAATTCACAAAACAATAACAACAGAAAATGATCTAATAGAACATGATGCATTTGATTAAGCATAATCGATGGCTCTTGGTGTAATGCGATCAGGTTTGAACATCTGGGCCTGGTGGTGCACGAGGCCAAAGCAAACTTGCCCACATCCAGAGAAATTTAAGATCATAAACAATTGTTTCATTAGAGAGCAAGATGGCCAAAAAAAATCGGGATCTTTCCAAAGGGCCGGCTAGCAACAATGAAAGCAGTCAATATTGGGAAAGGCAAATATATCTGTGACTTTGACTGACTAATGTGAAACTCCAGTGCCTATTGTAGTAAAAGATAAAGAAGCTATAATTTGTGAAAAGACAAAAAAAATTTCAGAATCACATCTGTCTTGGTCTCTGACACTCTTTTTCCACCATTTTCTCTTCTCTCCCTCATTTAAGTTGCTGTATTTGCCCCACTGAGAGTCTAATGTGTCCTTGTTGTAGCATCTGTCTGATGACACAGATTGTGAGTTTCCGTCTGAGTGTGTATGTGTGTGTATCTATGTGCGTGGACCCAGCAGTTTTCTGTCTGCAGAAGAGATTTCCTCCCTCGTGGGTTTAAAATAACCTAACATTAGCTCACTCAGTGAGACAGCACACACTTTAAACTCAGACGGACATCAGAACTGAGTCTGCCTCCCCTCCTTCTCATTTCTAGCAAAGGAAGAAAGAAGCTAGTGTTGGGTATCGAGAACCAGTTTTATTTTAGCACCGTTTCTAAATTTGATAATTTGTTACATTTCCATAAAGATTTTCTCAGCACAAGCCCTTTACCAGGAGCGTTTTGTCCAAGGAGGCAAGGGAAGCAGTGCCTCCCCAAAAACATAGGATAAGAATATAATCCATATTGCAAAAATAAAGCAACGCAAGTATTACAAAATGTGACATTAAAAAGTCACTCTTTTTCTTAAGTAACACTGTCCAACAGTGACACCCGCAGGTAAAGTTACAGCGGGAGTCCGTGTCTCTCATGCCTCCTCTCAGCTCATAGAGAATCAACAGACACCCTAAAGCTTGCGGT
The DNA here is from genome assembly GCF_024489055.1 of Chanodichthys erythropterus. NCBI lineage: Eukaryota > Metazoa > Chordata > Actinopteri > Cypriniformes > Xenocyprididae > Chanodichthys > Chanodichthys erythropterus. The sequence goes on along the minus strand of NC_090242.1, from coordinate 19,676,830 downwards.
GGGTTTTGTGGAGCGTAACTGAGAATGAATGGGGGAAAGTCACGTGAGAGGAGGCAATGCCTCCATTGCGTTATGACTGGATGTGATTGGTTATGATTGGATATGATTGGTTTGTGTGATAAATCCCGCCTCTTGTTTACATGTGCATTCCGTCATGTGATGACTAATTAAACAGTGAGTGAACAGCTCACCCACTTAGATATCACCACTTTATGTTACGTCAAAATCAACATGATGACTGGGAGGTGGGGGGTTAGTGAGCAATCAGCTTGTTGAAATTAAAGATTTGTATCTGTGACAGTGTTTACCAAGCATGACTGATGATCTGAAAACAAGTTGAATATTAAAAAGAACAGCTGAACATCAATACTCAAAATATATTGTGTACATTTTTACTGCCTTTAGTTACTATTTTGGAATAAATGTAGAAATGCTTATAACACTAACTTAATAAGATTGACTTGGTTTTAATAAATATAACAATGCAATTACTGTTCTATTTATTAAAACCGAGTCAATCTCATCAAATCTTATAAGCATTTTTACATTTGTATTGTATTACAGTTGTATTTGGTTTCTTTTTTCTTTTTATTTAACAAGGAAAATGTGACGATGTTAATGGGTTAGTTCACCCAAAAATGAAAATTCTGTCATTAATTACTCACCCTCATGCCGTTCCACACCCGTAAGACCTTTATTAATCTTCGGAATGCAAATTAAGATATTTTTGTTGAAATCCGATGGCTCCGTGAGGCCTTCATAGGGAGCAATGACATTTCCTCTCTCAAGATCCATTAATGTGCTAAAAACATGTTTAAATCAGTTCATGTGAGTACAGCGGTTCAATATTAATATTATAATGTGACGAGAATATTTTTGGTGCGGCAAAAAAAACAGACAAAAAAAAACAACGACTTCTATAGTGATGGCCGATTTCAAAACACTGCTTCAGGAGGCTTCGGAGCATTATTAATCAGCGTGTCAAATCAGTGGTTCGGAAAGTTCGCAAAGTCACGTGATTTCAGCAGTTTGGCGGTTTGACACATGATCAGAATCATGATTCGACACAGAAGAATCATAACACTCTGAATCTTCCTGAAGCAGTGTTTTGAAATCGGCCACCACTAAATAAGTAGTTATTTTGTTTTTTTGCCGCACCAAAAATATTCTCGTCACTTTATAATATTAATATTGAACCACTCTACTCACATGAACTGATTTAAATATGTTTTTAGTACATTAATGGATCTTGAGAGAGGAAATGTCATTGCTGGCTATGGAGGACTCACTGAGCCATTGGATTTCAACAAAAAATATCTTAATTTGTGTTCCGAAGATTAACGAAGGACTTACGGGTGTGAAACGGCATGAGAGTGAGTAATTAATTACAGAATTTAGATTTTTGGGTGAACTAACCCTTTAAGAGTAAGTAACTTACACATGATTTATAATAAATAAATAAACAATAAACTATGGCGGACTTTGCCTCCTCATTTCAGAACACCACGGCAAGCTACTGCGCTTTACATATGGAAGGGGGGAATCTCCTAAAACACCACCAATGTGCAGCATCCACCTGGATGATGCAACAGCAGCCATATTGTACCAGAACGCACACCACACACCAGATAATTGGTGGAGAGGAGATGGAGTGATGAAGCCAATCAGTATATATATATATATATATATATATATATATATATATATATATATATATATATATATATATATATATATATATATATGGGGATGATAGGAGGCCACAGTGATGGACAGAGGCCAATGGGCAAATTTTACACCACTACTCTTCATCATGGTATTTTTAGTGACCACACCTCGCTTCTCATCACTTCTCATCTGAAGGATGGTGCTTTTTGACAGTATAGTGTCCCCATTACTATACTGGGGCGTTAGGAACCACAGAGACCACAGGGTGAGCAGCAGCCCCTGTTGGCCTCACTAACACCTCTTAGTGTTACACTGTGTACACTGTAACACTTCTTAGTGTAAGACCTTAACCTAGTTTTCCCAGGAGGTCTCCCATCCAGGTCCTGACCAGGCTCAACCCTGCTTAGCATCAGTAGGCAACCAATCTTGGGCTACAGGGTGACAGCTACTGGCTTAAATTTCCAAGAACTGTTGATTTGTTAGACACACATTTCAGTTCCGCTTACTGATTCCTGGTCGTGAATTTCAATGTGATTTTAAACCATTCAAGCACAATAAGGAAGAGAACTCAATTCAGCACTCACACACTGTTTTCTGTGGTGTGCACACATTTAAAGTGCGTGCAAAAAAAAAAAAAAAAACCCTCTCATGTAGTTTGTAGTTCTTTTTTTGCATCCTCGTGTGCTTGAACAAATAAATGCACACAAAATTATGTTAAAATATCCCCATAAACACAGTAGATTTTGTCTTAAGTGAATGTAAACAATTGAGAAAGACAAAGTATGTGTAACAGTATATTGGCTCCATGCATTTGGCCTTAAAGTGACAGCAGGCTAATAAACCTGTTGCCGTCTGTCCTTAATGTTAATCAAAGAACAAAAGAAAAAAAAAACATGCTGATCTAGACTGAATATCTTTTGTAACTTAATAAGGATTAATTTTATTTATAAAAAGAAAATTATTAGTGCTATCAAGGGCTGCCCCCTAATAGTCGACTAATCTTTAGTCAACAAAAATAGTTTTAGTCACAGGAAGAAAAAAAAATCCACAGGAAGTGGCGAAGTCTCGCTGTCTGTGACAGACAGATAATTTACAGTTGGTCTATGTGGTAATTACAGTACATTGGACAGGACATCCAAATGCTCGCCTATCATTCATCGACCTCAAATATGGCTTATCATCTGAAACGTTAGTAGTAGCAACTTTACATGGCCGCTCGCTTTAACGTTAACCTAGAAAAATGTGGGCTATTCAAGTGTTTGCGCAGAATATGAAAACTGAATAGTAGCACATTTAATGTATGACAGCTAACATGGAGGCGCCAGTGCGATCACTTGCACTTAAAATACTCTGATACTCTTAAAATACAGATAAGGGTAATACATCTTTTGTTCATCAAAAAGGAAAAGTCTGACATCATTTACTCAGCCTCATGTTGTTCCTAACCCATATGACTAACTTTTATCCACTTGAACATAAAGGCAGATGTTTCACAGAATGTTCATGCTTCTCTTTTCCATAAAATTCCAAAAAGGATAAAAAGTACTATTAAAGTACCATTTCAAGTCTTCTGAAGTCAACAATAGTTTTGTTTGTGGAAAACAACCAAACATTTTGGTAACACTTTACAATAAGTTTTCATTTGTTAACATTATTTAATGTATTAACAAACATGAATTAACTATGAGCAATACATTTGTTACTGTGTTTGTTAATCTTTGTTAACATTAGTTAATACAAATACAGCTGTTCAGTGTTTGTTCATTGTTTGGTCAATTGTCTTTATGTGAGATATGAGCATACACAAATGAGATTTGAGGGGTTATGCAGATATTTTTTGGTCCCTGGTCACCATATGTTTTTACTGTTTGGAAAATTGCAGCATAATCATTTTTCAAAACATCTTCAGGGTAATTACATGATGACGAAATTAAAATTTTTGGGCCGCCTATTCTTTTTTAGTAAATAAAATTGTTGGAACTTCATAGAACTGTGAATGTGAGTGGGAATCTGGGACTGCTCAACAGGTTTTTCAAAAATGCGTAAAGGGCTCAATGGCTTGCGCCGACACACATTTAAAGGAAAGGAAAGAGGAGCACTGAAGGGTCATAAGGGAATCATGTGCGGTACAGCGTGACACTTACCTGCATGTATCTGATCTGCAGCATTAAGGAGGCAAAGCAGCAAATGTAAGCAGAGCAAGTGAACACGCGCACAGCCGTGGGAAATGACAGGAAACAATCCATCTATATCCTCTCTCACACACGCACCAATGAGCGTCGTCCATATGGTGTCTCACTCACCATAGGCTGTCTAACCTCCACCTTGATGATGTCCTCGTAGATGTCGTCCCCATCGTCCTCGCAGGGGACGCAGTCATATATGTCGTCCTCTCCCACATCATGCTCACTGTGCAAGAAAAAGGGCACAAAGGAAAAAGTGGGTTAAAATACATTAAAAAAGACAGATACAAATGGATTTACTTATAATTGTCTTTGGGAAAGCAGCAAGCATTTGAACACGAAGGCATTTTCTGAGGTCTGCCCATTTAATGCTCTGAGAGTAATTTTCTATGTCTGAAAGTACACTACCTTTCAAAAAATTGGGGTCAGTAATATTTTTTAAAAATAAATTAATTTTATTTAGCAAGGATGATTTAAATTGATCAAAAGTAATAGTAAAGATTAAGACATTTATATAAAAAAAAAAGATAAAAAAAAGATTTCTGTCTTAAATAAATGCTGTTCTTTTGAACTTTCCACTTCCGAGGGATCATGTGACACTGAAGACTGGAGTAACGGCTGCTGAAAATTCAACTTTACCATCACTGGAATAAATCACATTTTAAAATATATTAAAGTATAAAACAGTTGTATTAAAT